>NC_142471.1:55732121-56035151 GCF_049115385.1 Moschus berezovskii | reverse complement strand
CTTTGTACTGCTAAGTCTGTTAGTATATGTGTAGGTGGGCTTCTTTGTTCCTCTCTTCCTATACACAGGGTAAGAAATGGAAGAGCTAGGAGGTGGAGGGCAGGGAAATTTGCAGACAATAATTCTACCATATTCTTATAAATGCACATCTCCTGAAGGCCTTTTAACTTATTAAAGGGTGCACGTGTATTTGGGGTAACGTTAGACATCCCCAGAAATTCTCTGCTGTGTCTATAGAGGTCTAGGACTAAGCGTGCTAGGACTAAGATGACACTGCCCTAAAAATTATTGCTTCAAATAACAAAGATCAAGAGCATGTCCCAGAAGCCACCCGCTTCTTCACCCCTTAACACTTGCAGCTTCGCCACCAGCTTTGAACCTATTCGGTCTAATCTGATTTTGACCATTTTCCGCCTGATTATGTTTTCATTTCAAGAAGACTAAGTTTCTCACGTTACTCATCTTCTCCCGTATGATAAAATGTCTACATCTATATATCCTGCACTTTATCTCCTCCCCAAACTCCCCAACTCTTAAAACTCTATCATCTGTTATACCATCATCAACCTGTATATTAAAACTCTTCTCCGATTGTTAATCTCATTTTCCCTGAGATACTTCTTTCCCAGCAGTTCCAAAATTGGCCAAGTTTATTTATGACATTTACATTTGTAAAATTTTGGTCAATTCTGAGACTTTTTTCATCTTGAGCAGCATTTGAGTAGCTATTTATTCCCTTATCCTGGAGATATTTTCTTCACTTAACTTCTAGAACAACATGATATCTTGATCTTCATTATTTTTTTTTTCATTGTTTCACTCGGTGCTTCTTTTAAGCTTCCTCGGCAAATTTAGCCTCTCCTGCTGACCTCTTAATCTTTTCATGTCTCATCACTTAATCTTTACTCCTCTTTTCTTCTCTATTTATAGTCAGTCTATTTGTTTTCTCATCAAGTCTCTTGGCTTTAATGTTATACATATTCAAAGTCTTTATCTTCTTTTATAAGTCTTTTCTAAATTCTAGACTCCTATCAGTCTCAAGCTCAGTCGCTTCAGGCACGTCTGACTTTTTGTGACTCTAAGGATTGTAGCCCGCCAGGCTTCTCTGTCAATGGGATTCTCCAGGTAAGAATGCTGGAGCAGGTAGTCCTGCTCTCCTCCAGGGCATCTTTCCAACACAGGGATCAAATGCCTATGGTGTCTCCTGTGGCTCCTGCAATTCAGGCTAATTCTTTACCACTGAACCACCAGAAAGCCCTCTAGACTTCTATACACAACTTATTCAAAATCAAAGACTTAAATGTCTAAAACAACATCTCCAAAACAGAACATCCTATCTTTCCTCTAAACCCATTCCATCATCAAACTTCTCCCTCTCCTTCAAAATTAATTTCATCTTTTTATTACTTTGTCCAAAAACTTTGGATCATCCAAGATTCATTTCTTTTACTTCTCATATTTCCATGATTAAATTTTGTAGGCTCCATTTTCATGATATACACATGCATATTCAGAATCTAACAATTTTTATCACCTCTACTGGGAACATATCAGAGAAAGCTATCATCAATTCTTTTTTGCATTGCTGCAATAATCTCCTAACTTTCTCATTGCTTATACTCTTGCTTCACTATAATCTATTCAACATAGAAGCTAAAAGCATTCCTTTAAAAGTGTTCAGTTCAGTTCAGTTGTTCAGTTGTGTCCAACTCTTTGTGACCCCATGGACTGCAGCATGCCAGGTTTCCCTGTCCATCACAAATTCCCAGACCTTGTTCAAACTCATCCATCAAGTCAGTGATGCCAATGAACTGTCTTATCCTCTGTTGTCCCCTTATCCTTGATTCATGGACCTAGCATTCCAGGTCCATTTTCAGCCTGTGCTTCATCCAGCCCTAAATAAAGTCAGCCACTGTTTCCACTGTTTCCCCATCTATTTGCCATGAAGTGATGGGATCGGATGCCATGATCTTAGTTTTCTGAATGTTGAGTTTTAAGCCAACTTTTTCACTATCCTCTTTCACTTTCATCAAGAGGCCCTTTAGTTCTTCTTCACTTTCTGCCATAAGGGTGGTATCATCTACATATCTGAGATTATTGATATTTCTCCCAGCAATCTTGATTCCAGCTTGTGCTTCATCCAGTCCAGCATTTCTCATGATGTACTCTGCATATAAGTTAAATAAACAGGGTGACAATATACAGCCTTGACATACTCCTTTATGCATTACAATATGGTATTTATCTTTCTCTTTCTGACTCATTTCACTCTGCATAATAGGTTCTAGGTTCATCCACTTCATTAGAACTGACTCAAATGCATTTCTTTTTATGCTGAGTAATATTCCATTGTTGCATATATACCTCAACTTCTTTATCCATTAATCTGTCCATGGACATCTATGTTGCTTCCATGTTCTAGCTATTGTAAATAGTGTTGCAGTGAACAATGGGATACATGTGTCTTTCTCAATTTTGGTTTCCTCAGGGTGTATGCTTAGGAGTGGGATTGCTGGGTCATATGATGGTTTTATTCCTAGTTTTTTAAGGAATCTCCATACCATCTTCCATAGTGGCTGTATCAATTTACATTCCCACCAACAGTGCAAGTGTGTTCCCTTTTCTCCACACCCTCTCCAGCATTTATTGTTTGTAGACTTTTTGATTAAAGGACGCTTACTCCTTGGAAGGAAAGTTATGACCAACCTTGATAATATATTAAAAAGCAGAGACATTACTTTGCCAACCAAGGTCCGTCTAGTCAAGGCAATGGTTTTTCCCGTGGTCATGTATGGATGTGAGAGTTGGACTGTGAAGAAAGCTGATCACCGAAGAATTGACGCTTTTGAACTGTGGTGTTGGAGAAGACTCTTGAGAGTCCCTTGGACTGCAAGGAGATCCAACCAGTCCATTCTAAAGGAGATCGATCCTGGGTGTTCATTGGAAGGACTGATGCTAAAGCTGAAACTGCAATACTTTGGCCACCTCATGCAACGAGTTGACTCACTGGAAAAGACTCTGATGCTGGGAAAGGTTGGGGGCGGGAGGAGAAGGGGAGGACCGAGAATGAGATGGCTGGATGGCATCACCGACTCGATGGACATGAGTTTGAGTGAACTCCGGGAGTTGGTGATGGACAGGGAGGCCTGGCGTGCTGTGATTCACGGGGTCGTGGAGAGTCGGACACGACTGAGTGACTGAACTGAACTGAACTGACTGAACTGAGACTTTTTGATGAGGGCCATTCTGACCACTGTGAGGTGATAGCTCATTGTAGTTTTGATTTGCATTTCTCTAATAATGAGCAATGTTGAGCATATTTTAATGTGTTTGTTAGCCATCTGTATGTCTTCTTTGGAGAAATGTCTGTTTAGGTCTCTTACCCACTTTTTGATTGGGTTGTTTGTCTGACAATGAGTTGTATAAACTACTTGTTTATTTTGGAAATTAATCATTTGTCAGTTGTTTAATTTGCTATTATTTCCTCCCATTCTGAGGGCTGTCTTCTCACCTTGCTTATAGTTTTCTTTGCTGTGCAAAAGCTTTTAGGTTTAATCAGGTCCCACTTGTTTACTTTGTTTTTATTTCCATTACTCTAGGAGGTGGTCATAGAGGATCTTGCTTTGATTTATGTCATCAAATGTTCTGCCTATGTTTTCCTCTAAGAGTTTTATAGTTTCTAGTCTTACATTTAGGTCTTTAATCCATTTTGAGTTTATCTTTGTGTGTGGTGTTAGGAAGTGTTCTAATTTCATTCTTTCACATGTAACTGTCCAGTTCTCCCAGCACCATTTATTGAAGAGGCTGTCTTTGCCCCATTGTATATTCTTGCCTCCTTTGTCAAAAATGAGCTACCCATAGGTGCATGGGTTTATTTCTGGACTTTCTATATTGTTCTGTTGGTCTATATTTCTGCTTTTGTGCCTGTACCATACTGTCTTGATGAGTGTAGCTTTGTAGTATAATCTGAAGTCGGGAAGGTTGATTCCTCCAGATCCATTCTTCTTTCTTGACTGCTTTGGCTATTCATGGGTCTTTTGTGTTTCCATATGAATTGTGAAATTTTTTGTTCTAGTACTGTGAAAAATGCCATTGGTAATTTGATAGGGATCACATTGAATCTGTAGATTGCATTTGGTAGTATGGTCATTTTCACAATATTGATTCTTCCTACCCAGGAACATGGAATATCTCTCCATCTGTTTATGTCATCTTTGATTTCTTTCATTAGTGTCTTATCAATACTAGGAACACTTTAAATGTTTCTAGTGTTCATTAAATTTAAAGACACTTCATAATCATTATCCTATGAAATCTCATAGTTACTTTTGTTAGGTGAGAGCATGATTATTAATTCTATTTTTAAAATTAAAGAAACTGAATTAATAAAGATTTAATGATCTTATTTAATGTCCTACTGTCAGTAAGATTTAGAGAAAGAATTCAATATCTTGTATTTTGATCTCAAGCATATATACTCCTATTTTATCTTGGCTCTCAACATTAAGATGGCATTCATATAAAAGTTTTCTTTGTCAATATTCACTCAGCAAATATTCTTGAGTATCTACTATATGCCACAAACTTAGTTTTGCAACAGATAACTGAACAAAATTTGGTCCTGGTCTTCATGGAGTTCACAATTTAACAGAGGAGAAAGTATAATCTAGTGAAAGAGTAGGTATTGAGAGACCTCTGTTCTTATCTTAGTTTTTTTGTTTGTTTTGTTTTTTAAGAAAAAGTTTTAAATATATGGGCAAATTAAATCATGAGCATAGCCTAGTTGGTCCCTTGCCTACTGTTCTGAATGAACATTTTCTCATTTGTAAAACAGAAAATAACTGAATAACTGTACTGCTCTTATTGCCTAAACTGAGGATCTAATAGATTCTACTATTAACATATATTATAAACTTTTAAGAATCATACATATTTTTAATAATTTCAATGTATTCTTCTAAATTTATCATTCTATGGCAATGGCCAGATCCCTAGAATGGTGAGATAAACTGCAAGTAGTTTAAATAAAATTTTACCAAAATGCACTTAAAAATGTATTTTAGTGTACCTGACTCCAGTGGAGCATATTTTGAACAGATGTTCCTGCTGGGTTTTGTGACATGTACACATCCACACGACTCTGAGTGTTTAAAACATTATGTTTATTCTTCCAACCAGTAAAAACAATCTTTGATATTTATTAAACTAAAAATTTCAAGGAAATTTAATTTATAATAAATAGTATTAATAAAACAAAATTATATTTAAATTAAATACAAAAATGTACTTATTAAATATAAATTTTGCATTAATGTAGAAGATATTATTGGATTTCTAAGTTCTGAGGTCCATCACCCATACTGAAAACAATCAAAAGTGATGTAACACACACCTTTTGAAAGCACTAAAGAACTAAAAAGATAAAAAGAAATTACCAGGACAAATGGAAGAGAAAAGACAGAGGATTTCAAAAGAAAAGCAATGTACTAAAGTCACTTAAGTTTATCTGCCAATCCTAGAAAATTTAAAGTTTCGTTTTAAGAAATCAGTTCAGTTTAGTCACTCCGTCATGTCCCCCTGGACTGCAGCACACCAGGCTTTCCTGTCCTAGAGAAGGGAATTGCAAACCACTTCAGTATTCTTGCCATGAAAACCCCATGAACAGTATGAAAAGGCAAAAAGATAACTAGTTAAGGAGAGCAAAAATCAGCCCAGGACTTTTTAAGGACAGTGGGAAAGTTTAAAGAGAAATTCTTTCCATAATAAACTGGGGTCCCAAAGTTCTATACAACTCAAAGTAAAGCTTAATCAGAAACACAGCTGTGCTCATGCCAATCTGTAAACTAGGTTTGCATTGCCTACATACTCCCTGGGAACCTCAATCAGTGAATAAGATATATAAGGTCAATGTAATCCTTACTAAAATCTCAACAAATTATTTTTACGATACTGACAAACCGCCTCCAAAGTTTATACAGAGAGACAAAAGATCCCAAAATAGCCAACACAATTATTAAAGGGAGGACTGACACGACATAACCTCAAGACATTATTAATGTAAAGCTACAGTAATCAAGACGATATAGTATTGGTGAAAGAGTGGACAGATAGATAAATAGAGCAGAATAGAGTCCAGAAATAGACCCCTAGATACACAGTTAACTGATCTTTGACAAAAAAACAAAGGCAATGTAATAGGAAAATTATAATCTTTCCAATAAGTGGTGATGGAACAACTGGATATCACATGGGAAAAAAAAAAGAATCTAGACACAGACCTTATATCCTTCACAAAAACTGACTCAAAACAGAGCATAGGTCTAAATGGGAAATGCTAAACTATAAAACTTCTAAAAGAAAACACAGGAAAAAACCTAGACAACCTTGAATGCGGCAATGACTTTTCAGATATAGTACCAAAGGCATAATCCATGAGAAAATGATCAGTAAGCTATGATTGCAGCCATGAAATTGAAAGACGCTTACTTCTTGGAAGGAAAGTTGTGACCAACCGTGATAGTATATTAAAAAGCAGAGACATTATTTTGCCAACAAAGGTCCGTCTAGTCAAGGCTATGGTTTTTCCCGTGGTCATGTATGGATGTGAGAGTTGGACTGTGAAGAAAGCTGATCGCCGAAGAATTGATGCTTTTGAACTGTGGTGTTGGAGAAGACTCTTGAGAGTCCCTTGGACTGCAAGGAGATCCAACCAGTCCACTCTAAGGGAGATCGATCCTGGGTGTTCATTGGAAGGACTGATGCTAAAGCTGAAACTCCAATACTTTGGCCACCTCATGTGACAAGTTGACTCACCGGAAAAAGACTCTGATGCTGGGAAAGGTTTGGGGCGGGAGGAGAAGGGGACGACCGAGAATGAGATGGTTGGATGGCATCACCGACTCTGTGGACATGAGTTTGAGTGAACTCCGGGAGTTGGTGATGGATAGGGAGGCCTGGCATACTGTGATTCATGGGGTCGTGGAGAGTCGGACACAACTGAGTGACTGAACTGAACTGAAGCTAAATTACAAGAACTGGACAAAGTCAAAATTCTGGGTTTTTGATGACATATTTTCCAAATTACATTGATGAGAGTTTTTGCTACCTGATCTTCCTCGCATGATAACTTCCTTTCAGTTTGCTGAGTGACATTGGCCTGATTCTAGTCACTGCCTATCTGCAAACTGCAAGATTCTCTTCTGGTTTTTCATACTGCCTACAGGAAAGAAATTTCAAGTCAGATCTTGATAGGATCAAGAGGACTGAATTAAAGGAAAAAAAAGAACTGAATCAAACAGAACTATCACTCTTACTATTCCCATATATACTGTGTGTGAATTTTTTCACTTCAAACTTTCCCAATCCTAGATAACTTAGTACACAATTAACTGCAATTGATGATACTGTCAACTTTTGTCCCAGAAAGGAGACTAACAAATTTAAAGGCTAAGAAGTTAGAATATAAGCTTTCCTAATAGTCCACCTACAAAAGAGTTCTCAAAGACACTATAATTACAATAAACATCAATAGCCAAACACACTACCCAAGACAGACTAACTAAGAAAGGCAAGCATAAATAAAGATTATATTTATGATGTTTCTAGACATTCTGTGGTAGATATATAACACTAGATAGAAGAATATGAGAGGCCTTTTTAAAAAGGTAATCTTCTATGACAGAAAATTATGCTTTTCATATCTTTTGGGAAAAGGGAGAGAATAGAGTTCTTTTCTTCTATTATGAAGAATATTAGTGTTTCTTTCAAATATCTGTAATTGTCTGAGACTTGCAATAAGACCTTCTTGAGTTTAAAAAAAAATCAACATATACCCTTGTGGTATGAAAATGTGCTTGGAAATTAAGAGAACACCTATTTTCCTATGAACAGATAAATTGGTTCTCATTAAGAACTTTCTTAAAAGGCCCAGGAGCAAGAATTAATAAACTAGTTCAAATGCCACAAACAGCTGCTTTTTCCAAATTTGGGTTTTTTAATTTAATGTGCTGCTAAAACCTTGCATCTTTAAGAGAATTTATATACAATCAATACAAATGGCCTTCTAATAGTAGCTTGAGTACCAAAAAGAGTTTCTCACTCCAGGAATTTTGATGAATGCCAAAAGCATATAAGTTGATTGCCAGGCACCCTAATTATGGAAAAATCAAGGAAGTGGAAAAGTGTTAGGAATCAGGATATAAGAGGAAGAGTTATTAAGACAGTGAATGGAAGACAACTGAAATACATGAAACCTCAGACAACTAACATCTAATTGCAAAGACTAATAAAGATAACTATAGCTGTAGCTAGTCTCTATTCTTTACAGAGTTCAAGACAAATATGGGAGTAAAAAAATCCCAGCATGCTAATACAAATTAGTTTCTTGATGTTGGTTCAGCCACAAAATTAGAAAGGCTAAGAATCTAACTATAACAATAAGTGGATAAAACATAAAATGATACACAAAGCATAGAATAAGCACTATTATAAGCTGCTTTCTAAAAATTGGCAAAATATATTTTAGATACAACTTGTTCTCACCGTATTTAAGTTCTTTAGGTCATATCCAGTTATCATAAACAAGGCATCATGGCAAATCTTACCAAAAATCTTCAGTGGACACAGCTTTGATCCAATAAATCTTTTAAAGGAGGTATTAGGTAAGAACTCTTTGCTGCCAGAAAAAAGCTGTAAAATAAATTTACTCTATTCATGTTTGGAAGACTAAACAATTTAATCAAAAATTGATGTGGTGAGTTCACTATATTTACAACCAAATACATTATCTTACAGTTCAAAACAGTTAAATTAAGGGATGAAATCTGAGAGCAGTATGTAGAGATGATTTGATTAGTGAATTTCTTACACAATGAGTCATCCAAAAGTATCATAAGTAAAATCCTATTCCTGTGTAGAAACAAAGGCAAGAATCCAGTGTAAATGAAGCAAAAAAATTCAAATCATACATGTGGCTGTGCAAACAAAGCCAAGACCTTTTATTTTGAAAGCAGAGAATCATTATCATTTTGGGTTGTTAACTACAAAAAGGGAAGAAATAACATACCTTGATCAGTGACTTGCAGTTGTATGCCATTTTAATTAAAGGACTTTTTGAGTATTTAATGGAAAAAACTGGGGCTAATGCAAAAAATACTTTGATTCTTTCAGCTATCTTTGGTATTGTAGAAAATGTTATGAAAGCTGAAAGAAAAGAAAATATAAATGAACTATTCTTAATTACTATCATGTAAGAAATGACAATAGTAAGCTCAATAATTAATTTACTAATTCATTTCTTAATTTATCTATCAAACGTTTATTGAGTACCCATAATGAGACATGCATATTGATCACAAAACAATGCTGATTATTAGGATCTAAAACAAATGTGTAGATCGTAAATAAGGATAATTCAGCAATAAATCAGTTTTATAACACCATAGTTTAAAATCAGAAATATTTGCTATTATACATTAGTATAACGGCAATGGCGAAAATGATGTAAGTGAATTTTTCAGATAGATGAATCTACTTTAGGTGAGAAATTCAATAAATATCAAATTGTTTTAATATTTACTTTTAATTAAAATTTTCCTTGCCTTCTTGAACAGAGGTTACTAAACACTATATTTTATTGATAATTCAGAGTAATTAATATGACAAATAGAAGTTTTTCCTTTTTTGATAACTTATCAAGCTATGTAACTGCACATCCCCTCTATTTTTATTGGTTCTTTTTTCCCTGGGTTCTGAGAAGTCAAAGAAGAATTATACATCATATCAAACTGTGAGTCGATAAGCTCTGGCACATCACTCATTTTTTTCTTATTTGATTATTTCCTAGGATTCTTGGTTTCATACAACTGAAGAGCTGATGAAAATCTGGATTAAAATTCACACATGGTTAATAAATATCAGAGAAAAGGTCTATGAGAAATGGAATGAGATTGTTATTCAACATAATTTTTCTGGTAGAAAGTGGATGACTGCTATAATAAATACTTAAACTCTTCAGTCTAAATAATACTCTTATAGTCTAGATGATAATGATGAAGACTAATACAATCTAGATGATACTCTACAGTCTAGGTAAAACTCATTTAATATCGGGTTCTATTATAAAGTAGAATTATCTGCTTCCCAAGTAGAAAGATTAAGTTTTATGGTACCATGGAAGAGAATTACATTAAGTTTTAGGGAATATTTTTCTGAAAGCAAAATTGATACACATTAGGTAGAAGTGTTAAGTATTGTAAAGGGATGAAAGTTCTTTTCTAGTCATCTTTAAATATAGGAAGGATTTCTTCATCTTTGTTCATTTCTTAAGCTTAACGTATCCTAAATGTAAAAATCCAAGCACCCTTTTAAAACTTCTTACTCATACATCCCTATGCTTGATTTTTAAAAGAAAAATAATTATACAATTTCTATTTGTGGAATAAATGACAGCTATGACTTCATTGTGCTATTTAGACGGATATCCAGCTTTTATACATTGCAAACAAACAAAACCTTGTTTTTACAGTCAATTCTTGTGACTAGAGAATACAATATAGAATTAAAACAGGATATAATCTTCCAGGGCACTGCTCTGTGATATATGTCTCACAGTCCTGCTTTGGTTCACTTACAGATCTAGAAGCTGACCTATATCCTTAAGAATATTCCTACAAACTTTAAAAGTATAATAAAGTAATAGCAGCAACGATTTTCTTGCCATACCAATGGTAGTGCCTTGTGAATGGCCTACATAAAATATTTGCTCTTGTTGGGTTTGCTTCACAATGAAATCAATGGAGGCTGGAAGGTCATATTTAGCCATCTCATCAAAGCTACAAAAGAAAAGAGAAAGTGAAAATATATATTCTACTAATGTTACATTAACATTTGAAGATATTGATTAGGTAAATATATTTAAAGCATTTTTCAACTCTCCTTGGGTACTATCAGCAAGTTAGATAATATAATTTATCTATTGACTAGAAACTTCTGTGAGAACACAAACTTAAGGAAATAAAATAGTCACAAGACAGTTTTATAAAGAAGGTGATTATATATTCTAAGTACAGTGAAATAGACTAAATATATAGGTTACAGAGTGAAAAAATAGAATAGGGTAGTCAGTAAAGCTTACTGCTTAAAAATGAGAAATAAGCTCAAAATCAAATAAGTACTCTTTAACTTTCCAGGTAAAATTTATATAAATTTTAATAGTCTATTGAGAGCCCTGAGTTGAGAAAAAAAGGCTTATGTTTCATTTCATTTCATTCAAAAAGAAGAAAACAGTCCAATACACTTTTACAACAAATATTACTCAGTTTTTTCTGTACCTGAAAGCCCAGAATTCTTTGGAATTTGTTTTTAGGTACAAGTGTTTTCTGGACCAGGTAGTCCCTCTGCTGTTCCCCATCCACACATCATAACCAGCATCTGCCAGAAGGAAGCCTAGGCTGTTATTAGGAAGATTGGAAATCCAGCTGCTGGCAGATGTGAGCAAACCATGTTGCAAGTATACAACAAGTCTCTGAACTGGAAAAAATGTAGAAAATTTCTTTTAAAATATTGTAGTGTCTACATGAGTATCTCACCTCAAATTTAATCTTATAGGATAAATTTTTTTTTAATTGTATAAATAGGGTAAGTTTTACATGTTTTAATCCCATTTTATGTCAGAGTTGTTCACTAATGAATTTCTTTCATATGACCAAGTGGGTAATCGGGTCATGTCACATACATAAATATGGGCTTTCCAGGTGCCACTAGTGGTAAAGGACTGGCCTGAGAATGCAGGAAAAGTAAGAGATGTGGGTTTGATCCCTGGGTCCAGGAGGTCTCCTGGAGGAGGGCATGGCAACCCGTTCCAGTATTCTTGCCTGGAGAATCCTCATAGACAGAAGAGCCGGACTACAGTCCATAGGGTTGCAAAGAATCAGTCATGACTAAAGCTACTTATCCCACACATACTTAAACATACAAATTTTTAAGGATGTAGAATATTCAAATATCTATTAGTAACTTGGGGACTCATTTAAATAGCATATTCAGTTCCGTTCAGTTCAGTCACTCAGTCATGTCCGACTCTTTGCGACCCCAGGGACTGCCGCACACCAGGCCTCCCTGTCCATCACCAATTCCCGGAACCTACTCAAACTTATGTCCATTGAATTGGCGACCATTTCATCCTCTGTCGTCCTCTTCTCCTCCTGCCTTCAATCTTTCCCAGCATCAGGGTCTTTTCCAATGAGTCAGCTCTTCGCATCAGGTGGCCAAATTGCAGTTTCAGCTTCAATATCACTCCTTCCAATGAACACCCAGGACTGATCTCCTTTAGGAAGGACTGGTTGGATCTCCTTGCAGTCCAAGGGACTCTCAAGAGTCTTCTCCAACACCACAGTTCAAAAGCATCAATTCTTTGGTGCTCAGCGTTCTTTACAGTCCATCTCTCACATCCATACATGACTACTGGAAAAACCATAGCTTTGACTGCTGCTGCTGCTAAGTCGCGTCAGTCGTGTCCGACTCTGTGCGACCCCATAGACGGTAGCCCAACAGGCTACTCCATCCCTGGGATTCTCCGGGCAAGAATACTGGAGTGGATTGCCATTTCCTTCTCCAATGCATGAAAGTGAAAAGTGAAAGTGAAGTCGCTCAGTTGTGTCCGACTCTTAGCAACCCCATGGACTGTAGCCTACCAGGATCCTCCATCTATGGGATTCTCCAGGCAAGAGTACTGGAGTGGGCTGCCACTGCCTTCTCCGATAGCTTTGACTAGACAGACCTTTGTTGGCAAAGTAATGTCTCTTCTTTTTAATATTCTGTCTAGGTTGGTCATAACTTTCCTTCCAAGAAGTAAGCATCTTTTAATTTCATGGCTGCAGTCACCGTCTACAGTGATTTTTGAGTCCCCCAAAATAAAGTCAGCCACTGCTTCCACTGTTTCCCCATCTATTTGCCATGAAGTGATGGGACTGGATGCCATAATCTTAGTTTTCTGAATGTTGAGCTTTAAGCCAAGTTTTTCACTCTCCTCTTTCACTTTCTTCAAGAGGCTCTAGTTCTTCTTCACTTTCTGCCATAAGGGTGGTGTCATCTGCATCTGCAAGTTATTGATATTTCTCCAGGCAACCTTGATTCCAGCTTGTGCTTCATCCAGTCTGGCTTTTCTCATGATGTACTCTGCATGTAAGTTAAATAAGCAGGGTAACAATATACAGCCTTGATGTACTCCTTTCCCTATTTGGAACCAGTCTGTTGTTCCATGCCCAGTTCTAACAGTTGCTTCCTGACCTGCATACAGATTTGCCAAGAGGCAGGTCAGGTGGTCTGGTATTCCCATCTCGTTCAGAATTTTCCACAATTTATTGTGATCCACACAGTCAAAGGCTTTGGCATAGTCGATAAAGTAGATGTTTTTCTGGAACTCTCTTGCTTTTTCAGTGATCCAGCGGATGTTGACAATTTGATCTCTGGTTCCTCTGCCTTTTCTAAATCCAACTTGAACATCTGGAAGTTCATGGTTCATGTATTGCTAAAACCTGGCTTTGAGAATTTTGAGCATTACTTTGCTAGTGTGTGAGAAGAATGCGATTGTGCAGTAGTTTGAGCAATCTTTAGCATTGCCTTTCTTTGGAATTGGAGTGAAAACTGACCTTTTCCAGTCCTGTGGCCACTGATGAGTTTTTCAAATTTCCTGGCATATTGAGTGCAGCACTTTCACAGTATCATCTTTTAGAATTTGAAATAGTTCATCTGTAATTCCATCACCTCCACTAGCTTTGTTCATAGAGATGCTTCCTAAGGCCCACTCGACTTTGCATTCCAAGATGTCTGGCTCTAGGTGAGTGATCACAGCATCATGATTATCTGGGTAATGGAGATCTTTTTTGTACCGTTCTTCTGTGTATTCTTGCCACCTCTTCTTTAAATAGCATGTTACATAAGATATATTTTATATGATTACTCCACCTTTCTCACTTTATAAAATAATTTTATACTTACATTTTCATAGATATATTTGATATAGATTTTATCACTAGAACCATTGCTTTAATCACCAGTGTTTCCAGAGTTCTTATACTTCCAAGGTTTTTGAGAGGCAACAGCTTTGAATAACATAATGTGTGCTCACTGGTAACTTTGTTTTAAGCCCCAAATTGCCCTTCACACATAATCCACATCATTATCATCATTATTGATTGCCAGGCATTGTAGCTGGAGTATTGAAAGAACCTTGCATATTATAGCACTTCAATGGCTAAAATATTACATTTCCTGTGATGATACAGGAAAGTGATTAATGGTTTGTATAGACTTTCTGACAGTGGAGACCAACCCTAGATCCGGAATAACTGGCCTTGATCATCATAGAGATGTAGGGCTGCTGATATATAAGTCTTTACTGGGAAAAATTGGGAAAAACATATTTAGTATTGTGATGATACACATAGGCATCTTTTGTTACTCCCATGCCTTGTTTTAACTGTAAATGTGCAAGTATGGCAACTATGACATATTAGGGACATAGTAGCCCTTAGGGATAAAGGCCTGGTTTATCAAATAAAGAAAGACAGCCAAGGGGAAGAGAAATTTACAGTGGGTAGTGGAGGGAGGAATGTATGAGTACCAGATATGGCATTAGGACTAAATGTAATAGCAGGTGAAATAAACTTAATGTGAAAAACAAGTAGATCTGAGCAGTGAAAGAGGTACACTTTACTAGATTATTTTAGTGTCACACCCTTTGCTAAGCAGCTGAATCATTCTTCCAGCTATTGTGACTGGTGCTTTTGAAGGGTTCACTACTGACCCTTTCTCTGTGGAACTGCCCCCAAGCTAAGGTGAATTTCCTCAGCCAGACTTTATTTCTTTCTATGGATTCCCTTCTGGCAGTGACTAACTGATACAAGAATGCAAAAAAGCTAGCTCCCCAGCTTCAAGGTGGGACCGTGTCTGCAGTGCAATTCAGGGATTCATAAACTCCTCTGAGACAACATTGTATTAGCTGAGTCTCATCCTTCCTTAGCTCCTTCCCCTACCTTCCCCTCTTGTCCATATTATCTTCTCATGAAAGTATTCCAGTCTATAAATTACATGCACCTATATCCTTGTCTCGGGCTTCCCTGGTGGCTCAGAGGTTAAAGCGTCAGCCTCCAATGCGGGAGACCCAGGTTCGATCCCTGGGTCGGGAAGATCCCCTGGAGAAGGAAACGGTAACCCACTCCAGTATTCTTGCCTTGAGAATCCCATGGACGGAGTAGCCTGGTAGGCTACAGGCCATGGGGTCGCAAAGAGTCGGACACGACTGAGCGACGGAAAGGAAAGAAAGGAATATCCTTGTCTCAGGGCTGCTTCTAGAGAACTCTAAGGTACTTATTATATTTTAAAATTATCTTTAAGTCTTTTATTACAGTATTTGAAAAATTGAGTCAAACCCTGATGAATGATTACAATAATTATGTCAAAATTTTCTGCCTAGTAGATGTGACCTCTATAAGGATCAAAAAATTATATTGGTAGAGGCTGTTCAAAATTAGTGAATTTTCTCTGAAATGTACCATAATGTTCAAAATGAGAACTTGACAGGGTGTCCTAAAATATGAGAAACAATTTTTTCAAGGAAGAACTCTAAGGAGAAAAGGAAAATTCTCTGGGGTTTTTTTTTGCAACAGTTAGACAAATAAGAAAAGTAGTCAGTTACATATTGTGCTAGTAAGTGGTACATCTAGAATTATTAATATGACCCTAGTGACAAATTCTAGTGCGTTTTTCAGAGTCTCATTCTGCTGACAGTAGTGTATATAGTACTGGAGTAAAAAGCCATGAGACTGCTACCAAACTTATCTCTTTGCTATTACTAGAGAGATTCATAGGCACAAAGAAAGAAATTTTTACCAGCCATACTTCAAACCTACAGAATAAAGCTACTGTGTTTCAGAGCATTTCTAAGCCCTCATTAAACAAAGAAAATTCTAGGTAATCAATGTGTATGAGTATGGTGATCCACAAAGAAAACTTGGGAGGAGCAATGTGTGTTCCACCATACTTGAAAACCACTCTGAACAGGAAGCTAAAGGAGCGTCAGATTCTCTTCCTGGGGCATATAGAGATATGCATGAGAAGTTAACTGTTCACTTAATATTTAAACCCTTTCTTGTCCTAAACTCACTGAGAAGAAATGGAGAAGTTAAGAGCTTTCGTTAATCACCAGTTTATCTTGAACTGAGCGTTACCTGAATTGTTTTCACGGTTTGTCTTCCCATAGGGAATTCTATAAAGGCCAAGGATATAACCATCTTCAGTTATAATATCATACTCTTCATCTGGGTAGCCCCAGTAGGAAATAATTTGACTCTAGATAAGGAAAAAGCAAATTTTTTAGAATAAGACTGTTAGTGAATTCAGTTCAGTTCAGTTCAGTCGCTCAGTCGTGTCCGACTCTCCGCAACCCCATGAATCACAGCACGCCAGGCCTCCCTGTCCATCACCAACTCCCGGAGTACACTCAAACTCATGTCCACAGAGTCAGTGATGCCATCCAGCCATCTTATTCTCTGTCGTCCCCGTCTCCGTTAGTGAATTAATGTAACCTAATTAATCTAACCTAATCCCATGGACAGAGAAGCCTGGCGGGCTATAATCCATGGGTTCACAAAGAGTAGGACATGACTAACTAATACACACAAACACACATTAATGTAATAATGAATCTTTGTATTCTCGATTTTAAGCCTATACATTTTTTTATTTTCACTAATTCACTGATTAATTCAGTAATAAATATTTATAGAACATCCAAGCATCAGTCTTATATACCAGGGGCTCACAGATAAATAAAACAACAACAACAAAAAATTAAAACCCCTGCATTCAAGGAGATACCTCAAGAACTAACCAATTTTATTTTTTCTGACTACTAATCATAGTTTTATCTACATACCAATATACAATTTTAAAATATGTTTACCCACAAGTGTTTGTTTGTTTATATATATAGCTAAGAATATATACATATGTGGAATTTGTTCTGTAAATGCATATATAGAATAGAGAAATGATATGTTTATGCATATTTTCATTTCAGACACAGAATAAAGCAGAAACTGAAAGCTATAGGACAGCAGATGAGGAATATTAGTTAACCCATATTCAAAATACACGAATGCAGAGATATAAACTGACTGTAGATCTATTCAAATAAAACCCCTCAAAACTGAAGAGTAGCATTCCCCGTTCTTTATCAGCTTAACATTTATGTCCTAGGAACTTACAATATTCATACTTGCTTCAGGGTTCACAGATCTTTGTTTTCTAAAGGCACCATGAGTAGTTCCAAGAATTAGGATGAAAGACATCACCTTGAAAAGGTACCACATTTGGAATCTACACATAAAAAGAGATTTTAATAATATTAAAATTGCAGCAATTAATACTATTTGACTGCTTAAATAATTCTGTGAGGTAGGGAATATTACCATTTTCAGATGACAAAACAGAGGCTCTGAAAAATTAAATAAACCTGCCTAAGGGTATACAATGTATAACTGGCAATCATGGTTCAAATTCAGGCCTACTTAACTCCCAAATCCATGCTTTTCCAACTACTTTATTCTGTAGCATAAATTTCCTCTTTAAAGTCTTCTTAATAGTACTGCTTAGCTCAGTTTTAAGAGTTTTGCTATATACTGCAGGTTAACTAATAAAATTGATGTAACTGATATAATAATACTCTTACCAGACTATTATTTATTTTAAGTATGTTTAAAGGTTTTTGGGTTTGGGAGAGGGAAAGGGGACTAATGTGAAGATTAGAAAGCTTGCATAGCTTACATTCAGCCTCTCAGGGTTTGGATTTTATTTTGTTTACAGAAATATGACTTTGAGTTTGAGTAACCAAATTCTGGAAAGCCAGGACATGTAAATCATTTCTAGAAAACTAAGAAACCAGGGAATCACAGAGGTAACCATCTAGATTTTTTCCCCAGACCTTGACTTACCAATTTCATGAGCCTTGTAAAATGAGCCAAACACTGTACCTGAAAATATATTATGAGGCATTTATAAAACTCCCAACTTCACAACTTGTAAACTGTGTGACTTAAAGCAAGTTACTTACCCTCTCTGAGCATGTTTTCCCACTTAAAAAGTGTAAATAATGCTTACTTCTCAGGTTTGTTATAAAACTTAAATTTGATAAATGTGACATGATGCTTTTTTAATATAATACTTAATTTTCTTGGGCTCCAAAATTATTGCAGATGGTGTCTGCAGCCATGAAATTAAAAGACAGTTTCTCCTTGGAAGAAAAGCTATGACCAACCTAGACAGCATATTATAAAGCAGAGACATTACTTTGTCGACAAAGGTTCATTTAGTCAAAGCTTTGGTTTTTCCAGTAGTCAAGTATGGATGTGAGAGTTGGACCACAAAGAAAGCTTTTGAACTGTAATGTTGGGGTAGATCTTGAGAGTCCCTTGGATTGCAAGGAGATCAAACCGGTCAATCCTAAAGGAAATTTGTCCTAATCATTCATTGGAAGGACTGATGCTAAAGTCGAAGCTCCAGTACTTTGGCCACCTGATGCAAAGAACTGATTCACTGGAAAAGACCCTGATGCTGGGAAAGATTGAAGGCAGGAGGAGAAGGGGAAGACAGAGGATGAGATGGTTGGATGGCATCACTGACGGGATGGACATGAGTTTTAGCAAGTTCTGGGAGTTGGTGATGGACAGGGAAGCCTGGAGGGCTGCAATCCATGGGACCACAAAGAGTTGGACAAGACTGAGCAACTGATCTGTAATATAATACTAACCATATAACTAACATTTAATACATAGTAGGCCACCTTAAGAGAACAAACACTGGAAATTCAGGAAAATAATTTGCATGCAAATAATTGCTATATCTTATATATTTGTTAAGCTAGTCTCCAGTGCAATATTTAAAAACTTGGTGCAAATTAGGTGGATATGAAATTGAAACTGTATTTATTACTTAAAATTTCTTTTCATTTAAAGCTTTGATTTATGGAGACTGAACATCTCACCTTTGGTCTGGAGGTGTGCATTATATTTGGTATAATATCTGTGCTTTTCACTGAAGGCAAAAAGCAAATTTTAAAACAGTATTACCAAACTTTTTACCAAAGAGAGAGAAACCTGCTAATTTAAGTGCATAAGAAAAAAAGTTACAACATTTGTAGTCACAACAGTGTTATACAAAGTGTTAATTAAACAGTGTTACGTAAAATGGCAACAACAACAAAAAGGTCAAAGATTACTTTGTTGATACTGATAAATTCTGAGTTGCTTTTCATCTCAAATTGTATTTGATATTGATGTTACTAAGTTAACATGAGTTTTCAAATATACTTTTGACCTATGCAATTTCTATACTGGTATTCCGCTTAAAAGTTAAATCAATCCATCTAAAAATATTGCAAATAATTTTGTCAAAGTAGATGAAAATATGTAAGAAATATTACTTATTGATAGTCAGTTCAGTTACTGAGACTTTAAAATATATTCAGAACAATTTGGTTACTTGAGACTGCTCTTTTAAGTATAAATTTTATGGAATCTAAACACATTAAATGTCTGATAAAAAATTTAGCTCTCAAATTGAAATTTTTTAGGCGTAAAAGGCACACCAATTTTGCTTAGTATGAAGGAGTTTTTTTAATATATCAATGATTTTTTAAATGCTTATGTTTTAAAATGATCATTTGAATACAGTGGACCACTATTTATTAAATTTATACAGATACCATAGAGTTAGATGTTGTTACTAAAATATCACTTTACCTGTAAAACCTAGTTTCTAATCTAGTAATTACAATTACCTCAACTTTAGTCATTAACCATAATTTTTCATCTGTGTTGGCTGGTTGGTGAAATACTATGTCATGAACTGTTGCTTTGCTCAGTGGAGGGGCAAACTTTTATTTTTTTATATTCTTTTTTTTTTATTGGAGGCTAATTATTTTACAATATTATATTGGTTGGTTTTGCCATACATTGACATGAATCCGCCCTGGGTGTAGATGAGTTCCCCCTCCCGAACACCCCTCCCACATCCCTCCTCCCCTTGTCCTCCCTCTGGGTCATCCCCGAATACCAGCCCCAAGCATCCTATAACATGCATTGACCCTGAACTGGCAATTTGTTTCACATATGATAATATACATGTTTCAATGCCATTCTCCCAAACCATCCCACCCTCACCCTCTCCCAAAGAGTCCCAAAGACTGTTCTATACATCTGTGTCTCTTTTGCTGTCTCTATACAGGGTTATCATTTGCATCTTTCTAAATTCCATATATATGCGTTAGTATATTGTATTGGTGTTTTTCTTTCTGGCTTATTTCACTCTGTATAATAGGTTCTAGTTTCATCCACTGCATTAGAACTGGTTCAAATGCATTATTTTTAATGGCTGAGTAATACTCCATTGTGTATATGTACCAAAGCTTTCTTATCCATTCGTCTGCAGATGGACATCTAGGTTGCTTCCATGTCCTGGCTATTATAAACTGCTGCAATGAACATTGGAGTACATGTGTCTCTTTCAATTTTGGTTTCCTCTGTGTGTATGCCCAGGAGTGCGATTGCTGGATCATATGGCAGTTCTATTTCCAGTTTTTTGAGGAATCTCCACACTGTTCTCCATAGTGGCTGTACTAGTATGCATTCCCACCAATAGTGTAAGAGGGTTCCCTTCTCTCCACACCCTCTCCAGGATTTATTGCATGTCGACTTTTGGATAGCAGCCATTCTGATTGGTGTGAAATGGTATCTCATTGTGGTTTTGATTTGCATTTCTCTGACTATGAGGGATGTTGAGCATTTTTTCATGTGTTTGTTAGCCATCTTTATGTCTTCTTTGGAGAAATGTCTGTTTAGTTCTTTGGCCCATTTTTTGATTGGGTCATTTATTTTTCTGGAATTGAGCTGCAGGAGCTGCTTGTATATTTTGGAGATTAATCCTTTATTAGTTGCTTCATTTGCTATTATTTTCTCCCATTCTGAAGGCTGTCTTTTCACCTTGCTTATAGTTTCCTTTGCTGTGCAGAAGCTTTTGATTTTAATTAGGTCCCATTTGTTTATTTTTGCTTTTATTTCCAATATTCTGGGAGGTGGGTCTTGGAGGATCCTGCTGTGATTTATGTCGGAGAGTGTTTTGCCTACGTTCTCCTCTAGGAGTTTTATAGTTTCTGGCCTTTCATTTAGCTCTCTAATCCATTTTGAGTTTATTTTGGTGTATGGTGTTAGGAAGTGTTCTGGTTTCATTCTTTTACAAGTGGCTGACCAGTTTTCCCAGCACCACTTGTTAAAGAGACTGTCTTTTCTTCATTTTATATTCTTGCCTCCTTTGTCAAAGATAAGGTGTGCATAGGTGCGTGGATTTATCTCTGGGCTTTCTATTTTGTTCCATTGATCTATATTTCTGTCTTTATGCCAGTACCATACTGTCTTGATGACTGTGGCTTTGTAGTAGAGCCTGAAGTCCGGCAGGTTGATTCCCCCAGTTCCATTTTTCTTCCTCAAGATTGCTTTGGCTATTCGAGGTTTTTTGTATTTCCATACAAATTGTGAGATTATTTGTTCTAGTTCTGTGAAAAATATCGTTTGTAGCTTGATAGGGATTGCATTGAATGTATAAATTAGTTTGGGTAGTATACTCATTTTTACAATATTTATTCTTCCAATCCACGAACACGGTATATTTCTCCATCTATTAGTGTCCTCTTTGATTACTTTCAGTAGTGTTTTATAGTTTTCTATGTACAAGTCTTTTGTTTCCTTAGGTAGATATATTCCTAAGTATTTAATTCTTTTCATTGCAACAGTGAATGGAATAGTTTCCTTAAAATATCCACAGAGGTTGTTAGTGGTAGTTTCCCACTAGTGCAGTTTTTTTTTTTATCAGAATTATTAAGACATAATTCTAACTCCCTTAAAGTGTTAAAATAGATTTCTCTTCTTCCTACTGGCATCACTGTAATAACAGTAATGAGTAGTAAACACGCAGTCTATGATGGTGCAAAGCAGTTAAAATATAGAAGCGACTGTCATATCATTATTGTTTGCTTTTGAAGATTTCTCCCTATGGAAAACATAGGCAAGTGCTCATTTCTTTCCCTAAAACATATAATAGGAAGAATAACATTAAAGTTTGGCTTCAGTTCAGTTCAGTCGCTCAGTCGTGTCCAAATCTTTGTGACCCCTGAATCACAGCACGCCAGGCCTCCCTGTCCATCACCAACTCCTGGAGTTCACTCAAAGTCATGTCCATCGAGTCGGTGATGCCATCCAGCCATCTCATTAATATATTTTGTAAATTCAAGAAAATAAAAAAACTTAAGAAGTACAAACAGTAAGTCAATATAGAAGGTAAAATGGGTTAATAATAAATTCTAAGTTAGACTTTAAGAAGTGAAAGATTTCTTAAAAAAATAAATGAAGAACAAATAAAGACAGTACTAACATGGTAGATTTTAATCAACAATATAATAACCATTTGTGAAACTGAAAGTGGCAGCCACTCAGTCGTGTCCGACTCTTTGCCACCCCATGGACTCGTCCACGGAATTCTCCAGGCCAGAATACTGGAATGGGTAGCCTTTCCCTTCTCCAGGGGATCTTCCCAACCCAGGGATCCGAACCCAGGTCTCCCACATTGCAGGTGGATTCTTTACCAACTGAGCCACAAGGGAAGCCCAAGAACACTGGAGTGGGTAGCCTATCCCTTCTCCAGGGGATCTTTTTGACTCAGGAATCAAAAAATCATTCATAAATGCTCTATATATACTGGTTAAACACAGAAATTGTCAGATTGGATTAGAAAAGCAAGACTCCACTCTGTGATGTCTATAAGAAAAGTGAAAGTTAAAGTCGCTCAGTCCTGTCGGACTCTTTGTGACACTATGAATTATACAGTCCGTGGAATTCTCCAGGCCAGAATCCTGGAGTGGGTAGCCTTTCCCTTCTCCAGGGGATCTTCCCAACCCAGGGATCAAACCCAGTTCTCCCGCATTGTACGTGGATTCTTTACCAGCTGAGCCACAAGGGAGGCCTATAAGAAATCTGCTTTAAAAACAGATTATTATTAATAGATAGGTTGAAGAGTAGAAGTATAAAGCAAAATATACCAAAAGAAAGCTGGACTAACTATGTTGATTTCGATTATAGTAGACTCAGAACAAGAAATATAGATAAAAAGCAAGATTACATAACAATATGGAATCAGTTCTCCAAGAAGACATAACAATCCTAAACGTGTATGCACCAAATGGCTCAGTGTCCGCTTAGTCCCCTCTGACTCTTTGTGGCCCTGTGGACTGTAGCGTGCCAGGCTCCTCTGTCCATGGGATTTTCTAGGCAAGAATACTTGAGTGGGTTGCCATTTCCTACTCCAGGGATCTTTCTGACCTGTGTCTTTCATGCCTCTTGCATTCCAGGCAGATTCTTTACCACTTAGCCATGTGGGAAGCCTCTGCACCAAAAAACAGACTTAGACTAAAAGGAGAAATAGACAAATTTACCATTATATTTCGAAAATTCAACCCCTCCTTTTCAGTATTTGATAGAATGAGTAGACAGAAAATCAGTAAAAATACAGATGGCCTGGACAATACCTAGCAATCACTTGATTTAATTGATATTTATAAAACATCCTATATAGCCATAGTATAATACACGTTCTTCTCAAACATACAAAAAAACATTCATCAAGATTGTGGCCAGTAGGAAAGATTTAAATTCAAAGGAATAAAATTCATACAAATTTCTTGGGCCATAACAAAATTAAAATAGCAATCAATAATAAAAAGTTATCCAGAAAGTACCCAAATACTTGGAAATTAAATAATACATTTCTAAGGCTTCAGTTCAGTTCAGTTCAGTTCAGTCGCTCAGTCGTGTCCGACTCTCCGCGACCCCATGAATCACAGCACGCCAGGCCTCCCTGTCCATCACCAACTCCCGGAGCTCACTCAAACCCATGTCCACAGAGTCGGTGATGCCATCCAGCCATCTCATTCTCGGTCATCCCCTTCTTCTCCCGCCCCCAACCTTTCCCAGCATCAGAGTCTTTTCCAGTGAGTCAACTCGTCGCATGAGGTGGCCAAAGGCTTAAAGCTCAACATTCAGAAAACTAAGATCATGGCATCTGGTCCCATCACTTCATGGGAAATAGATGGGGAAACAGTGGAAACAGTGTCAGACTTTGTTTTTTGGGGCTCCAAAATCACTGTGGATACTGATTGCAGCCATGAAATTAAAAGACGTTTACTCCTTGGAAGGAAAGTTATGACCAACCTAGACAGTATATTAAGAAGCAGAGACATTACTTTGCCAACAAAGGTCTGTCTAGTCAAGGATATGGTTTTTCCAGTGGTCATGTATGGATGTGAGAGTTGGACTGTGAAGAAAGCTGATCGCCGAAGAATTGATGCTTTTGAACTGTGGTGCTGGAGAAGACTCTTGAGAGTCCCTTGGACTGCAAGGAGATCCAACCAGTCCATTCTAAAGGAGATCAGTCCTGGGTGTTCATTGGAAGGACTGATGCTAAAGCTGAAGCTCCAATACTTTGGCCACCTCATGCGAAGAGTTGACTCATTGGAAAAGACCCTGATTCTGGGAGAGACTGGGGGCAGGAGAAGGGGACAACAGAGAATGAGGTGGCTGGATGGCATCACCGCCTCGATGGAGATGAGTTTGAGTGAACTCCGGGAGTTGGTGATGGACAGGGAGGCCTGGTGTGCTGTGATTCATGGGGTCGCACAGAGTTGGACACGACTGAGCGACTGAACTGAAGTAACCCATAGGTTAAAGAAGAGGGACTTTTAAAAATATTTGAGAGGCTTCCCTGGTGGCTCAGTGATAAAGAATCCGCCTGCCAATGCAGGAGACACAGGTTTGATCTCTGGTCGGGGAAGATCCCACATGCCACATAGCAACTAAGTGTTATTCCACAATTATAGAGCCTGTGCTCTAGAGTGCAGGAATTGCAACTACTGAACCCATGTGCTGCAACTACTGAAGCCCACTCTGTCTGCAACAAGAGGAATCACTACAATGAGAAGCTTATGCACTGCAACTCAGAGTACCCCTCCACACACACTCACCGCAATCAGAGAAAAGCCAGCACAGCAATGAAGACCCAGCACAGCCAAAAAGGAATAAATAAAACTATAAAAATATTTTAACTAACTGAAAATAAAAATACAACAATATCAAAATGTGCGTGGTGCAGCTAAGCAATACTTAGAAGGAAATCAATTACATGAGAAAATAAGAAAGGTAAGAAAAACAAGTAATTGAAGTTTTTACCTTAAAAAAGCTAGAGGGAAAAAAAAGAAAACTAAAATTGAAATAAATAGAAGGAAAGAAATAATAAAGATTGGCAAGAAATCAAAGAAAAGGAATGAAAGACAAATAGAGGAAATCAATGAACCAAAAGCTGATCCTTTGAAATGGTCAAAAAAACCTTTTAGTCAGGATGACCAAGAAAAAAAAAGAAAATGTAAAATACCCATATCAGGAATGAAGAAAAAACAAACAAACTGTGCTACTGATCCCACAGATATTAAAATTAATTATAATAAGGGACTACTTAACTCTATGCTCATAAACTTGAAAACGTAAATGAAATACAATAATTCCTTAAAAAGAGAAACTATTAATGTCAAAACTCACCCCCCCCCAAAAAATGATAACCTGAATATCCCAGTATCAATTTTTTAAATTAAAAATAGCATATTATTGCATAAAAACCTTCTGAAAAAGAAAAATCCAGGTCAGAAAGTTCACTGCCAAATTTCACCAAATATTAAAAAAAAAAAATTCTTTACAATCTCTTCCAGAAAATAGAAGAGAAGGGTATCCTTTCCAATTAATTAAAAGAAATTTTTATTGGCATATAGTTGATTTCCTTCCCAATTAATTGTATAAGGTCACATTATGAAAGAAGAAAACTATAGGCCAATTTCCCCCATAAATACAGATTCCAAGACTCTCACCAAAATATTATCAAAATAAATCCAGCAATATATTGAAAAAATACATCTCAGTCTAGTGGGGTTCATCCCACAAACAAAAGACTGATTCAACATTCAAACATCAATTAGTGTCATTTACCATATTAACAGGCTAAACTGAAAAAAAAAAAAAACCCAAAAACCTCAGAAGAGGGAAAAAAGTGTTTGACTAAGTTAATCATTTAGTCATAAAACTTCTCAACAAATTATATATAGAAAGAAACTTCCTTAAACTAATAAAGGCCATTTATGAAAGTCTACAGTTCCAATCATACTTGGTAAAAGACTGAATGCTTTCTTGATAAGAATTAGGAGCAAGAAAAGAGGTCCTTTCATTCCACTTCTATTCAACGTTGTACTGAAAGTCCTAGCCAGTGCAATTAAGCAAGGAAAAAAAAATTAAAGGCATCCCTAATTACCTATGTAGAAAATCCCAAAGAATCTATGCATACTTTAAAATTTTCCTTTAAAAAATAAGCGATTTTTAAAGGATTAAAGATAAAAGATAATATAGAAGAGTCAGCAATAAACACTTGGAATTTGAAATTTTAAAAATCCCAATTATAATAGCACTTTCCTCTCCCTCATAAATGGCTACTTAGGTATAAATCTAAAAGCCCAATTAAAAGAGATTGTCAGATTGGATCAAAAAGAAGGCTACCCTCAAGAAATTTGATTTAAAGATAGAGGCACAACTATAGTAAAACAGTAAAAGAGGAAAATACTATAACAAACTAATACTAATCAACAGAAAGCTATATTATATAATATCAGGAAGTACAGATTTTAAAGGAAAATATAAACAGTGATAAATAGTACAGTTTCAAAATGATAAACAGATCAATTCAGCAACAGTTTATCAGTCTACATATTTATATCCATCTCTCTCTAAAAAGAGTCAGGAGTCAAAAACTCAGACCTGATAAAGCTGTAAGGAAAAAGACTTATGTATTCATATCCTCATTTAAGTTAGAAATATTAATTTTTTACTGATAGGGCACATATATAGAAAATCAGTAAGGATTTAGAAGGGCTGAAGAATACAGTTCAGTTCAGTTCAGTCGCTCAGTCGTGTCCGACTCTCCGCGACCCCATGAATCACAGCACGCCAGGCCTCCCTGTCCATCACCAACTCCCGGAGTACACTCAAACTCATGTCCACAGAGTCGGTGATGCCATCCAGCCATCTCATTCTCCGTCGTCCCCTTCTCCTCCCGCCCCCAACCTTTCCCAGCATCAGACTCTTTTCCAGTGAGTCAACTCGTCTCATGAGGTGGCCAAAGTATTGGAGTTTCAGCTTTAGCATCAGTCCCTCCAATGAACATCCAGGATTGATCTCCTTTAGAATGGACTGGTTGGATCTCCAGTATAAGGGACTCTCAAGAGTCTTCTCCAACACCACAGTTCAAAAGCATCGATTCTTCGGCGATCAGCTTTCTTCACAGTCCAACTCTCACATCCATACATGACCACGGGAAAAACCATTGCCTTGACTAGACGGACCTTGGTCGGCAAAGTAATGTCTCTGCTTTTTAATATACTATCAAGGTTGGTCATAACTTTCCTTCCAAGGAGCAAGCGTCTTTTAATTTCATGGCTGCAATCAGCATCTGCAGTGATTTTGGAGCCCAAAAAAACAAAGTCTGACACTGTTTCCACTGTTTTTCCATCTATTTCCCATGAAGTGATGGGACCAGATGCCATGATCTTTGTTTTCTGAATGTTGAGCTTCAAACCAACCTTTTCACTCTCCTCTTTCACTTTCATCAAGAGGCTTTTGAGTTCCTCTTCACTTTCTGCCATAAGGGTAGTGTCATCTGCATATCTGAGGTTATTGATATTTCTCCCAGCAATCTTGATTCCAGCTTGTGCTTCTTCCAGCCCAGAGTTCCTCATGATGTACTCTGCATATAAGTTAAATAAGCAAGGTGACAATATACAACCTTGACGCACTCCTTTTCCTATTTGGAACCAGTCTGTTGTTCCATGACCGGTTCTAACTGTTGCTTCCTGACCTGCATACAGGTTTCTCAAGAGGCAGGTCAGGTGGTCTGGGATTCCCATCTCTTTCAGAATGTTCCACAGTTTATTGTGATCCACACAGTCAAAGGCTTTGGCATAGTCAATGAAGCAGAAATAGATGTTTTTCTGAAACTCTCTTGCTTTCTCCATGATCCAGCGGATGTTGGCAATTTGATCTCTGGTGCCTCTGCCTTTTCTAAAACCTGCTTGAACATCTGGGAGTTCACGGTTTACATATTGCTGAAGCCTGGCTTGGAGAATTTTGAGTATGACTTTACTAGCATGTGAGATGAGTGCAATTGTGCGGTAGTTTGAGCATTCTTTGGCATTGCCTTTCTTTGGGATTGGAATGAAGACTGACCTCTTCCAGTCCTGTGGCCACTGCTGAGTTTTCCAAATCTGCTGGCATATTGAGTGCAGCACTTTCACAGCATCATCTTTCAAGACTTGAAATAGCTCAACTGGAATTCCATCACCACCACTAGCTTTGTTCGTAGTGATGCTTTCCAAGGCCCACTTGACTTCACATTCCAAGATGTCTGGCTCTAGGTCAGTGATCACATTATCGTGACTATCTTGGTCGTGAAGATCTTTTTTGTGAATACAACTTTTATTAAAATCTAAGGCATTTTCATAGAAATTCAGCTCTTTTTAGACAGTATATGGAAATTGTGAGAACCTCAAAGAATCGAAATAATTTTGAAAAAGAACACAATTGGAATATTCACGGTAACCAAATTCAAGACTTACTTATTTTAAGGCCAATGTTATCAAGAGAGTGTGGCACTGGCAGAACAGGATAGATAAATGGATGAGAACAGAGTTTAGGATAGATCTACATTTACACGGTCAATTAATTTTCAACAAAGATGCAAAGGCAATTCAGTCTGAAACACAGTGCTGAAACAAATATTAATATGCAAAGGTATGAACTTTGATCCATATCTATCATCAAATACAAAAATTAACTTAAAAACGAACATAGACCTACAAATCTGGAAAACTCAACAGTGGTCACAGGATTGGAAAAGGTCAGTTTTCATTCCAGTCCCAAAGAAAGGCAATGCCAAAGAATGCTCAAACTACCACACAACTGCACTCATCTCACACGCTAGCAAAGTAATGCTCAAACTTTTCTCCAAGCCAGGCTTCAACAGTACGTGAACCATGTACTTCCACATGTTCAAGCTGGATTTAGAAAAGGCAGAGGAACCAGAGATCAAATTGTCAACATCTGCTGGATCATCAAAAAAGCAAGAGAATTCCAGAAAAACATCTACTTTTGCTTTATTGACTATGCCAAAGCCTTTGACCGTGTGGACCACAACAAACTGGAATATTCTTCAAGAGATGGGAATACCAGACCACCTGACCTGCCTCCTGAGAAATCTGTATGCAGGTCCAGAAGCAACAGTTAGAACTGGACATGGAACAACAGATTGGTTCCAAATAGTGAAAGGAGTACATCAAGGCTGTATGTTGTCATCCTGCTTATTTAACTTATATACAGAGTACATCATGAGAAATGCCAGAATGGATGAAGCACAAGCTGGAATCAAGATTTCTGGGAGAAATATCAATAACCTCAGGTATGCAGATGACACTACCCTTATGGAAGAAAGTGAAAAAGAGCTAAAGAGCCTCTTGAAGGTGAAAGAGGAGAGTTAAAAATTTGGCTTAAAGATCAACATTCAGAAAAACTAAGATCATGGCATGTGGTCCCATCACTTCATGGCAAATAGATAGGAAACAATGGAAACAGTGAGAGACTTTATTTTGGGGGACTCCAAAATCACTGCAGATGGTGACTGCAGCCATGAAATTAAAAGACACTTGCTCCTTGGAAGAAAAGCTATGAAAAACCTAGACAGCATATTAAAAAGCAGAGACATTACTTTACCAACAAAGGTCTGTCTAGTCAAAGATATGGTTTTTCCAGTAGTCATGTATGGATGTGAGAGTTGGACTATAAAGAAAGCTGAGCACCGAAGACTTGATGCTTTTGAACTGTGGTGCTGGAGAAGACTCTTGAGAGTCCCTTGGACTGCAAGGAGATCCAACCAGTCCATCCTAAAGGAAATCAGTCCTGAATATTCATTGGAAGGACTGATGCTGAAGCTGAAACTCCAGTACTTTGGCTACGTGATGCGAAGAACAAACTCTTTGAAAAAGATCCTGATGCTGGGAAAGATTGAAGGTGGGAGGAGAAGGGGACGACAGAGGATGAGATGGTTGGATGGCATCACCAACGTGATGGACTTAAGTTTGAGAAGGCTCCAGGAGTTGGTGAAGGACAGGGAATCCTGGCATGCTGAAGTCCATGGGGTCGCTAAGAGTTGGACATGACTGAGCGACTGAACTGAATTGAATAACACCATAAAACTTCTGGAAGAAAATGTAAGAGAAAAGTCTGCATTACCTTGAGGTATAAATCCAGTATTTCTTTGATAGAAGACAAAAAATAGAAACCATACAAGTTAAAAATGGATAAATTAAGGATATCTGCACTTGGAAAGATGCTGATAATATAATGAATAGAAGTCATAGACAGGAAGAAAGTATTTGCCAGTCACATATTTTATTTGTATCCAAAATATATAATAAACTCTGTAAATTCAGTGATAAGAAAATAAACTACCCAATTTATTTAATAGGTAAAAACTTTGAACAGACACTTCACAAAAGTAGATATATGAATGGCAAATGACCACATGAAAAGATGGTCAATATCAAACATCACTGGAGAAATTAAAATTAAAACCTTAGTGAAATGCCATCATACACTTATTAGAATGGCTAAAGTTGAAAGGACTGGTCATATTCAATGATACTAAGGATGGAGAATAACTGGAATCTTCAAATGGTTCTGTTAGAATGTAAAATGGTAAAGCCATTTTGGGAAACAGTTTCACTTGATAGTTCCTTTCAAAGTTGAACACACATCTACCATAAATCAGACTATTCTACTCCCAGATATTTACATAAGATAAATGAAAGCCAACCTTTCACTGGTTTCAACTTTCAACAACCCAAATGTACACCAGGAGGTGAACAGATAAACATACTGCGATATAGCCACATAAAGAAATATAATTTATCCATAAAAAGAACTGAACTGACACATTCAACAACATGAATTTCAAAATAATCATGCTAAACAAAGTCAATTAAAACAATACGAGTAACAATAAAATAATAACATTTGTAGAAACATTATTTTTTTGACCACAATTGTATGAAATTAGAAATCAACTACAGAACGAAAACCAGGAAAAGAACAAACACATGGAGGCTAAACAACAGGCTATTTAAAAAATGAATTCAAAGAGGAAATAAGAAAATACCTCAATACAAATCAAAATGGAAACAAAATTTCCCAAAATCTATGGGATGCCACAAAAGCAGGTATAAGAGGAAGTTCACATATATACACATACTTTACTATACATCTGAAACTAACACAGTTTGTGCATTAGCCATACTTCAATGAAAAATTAAATTACATTAAGGAACAAGATAAAATAGCTCCATGGGGCTATTCATCTTGATTTTATGCCTTCTAAATACTGTTAGATATGCCATTAATGATTATGTAAATTATCAATGTAATAAATAAGGACAGAAAGTGGTGTGAATCACATTATCAGATATTCTTTGTTCACTGACATTGTATTTTATATCATTATAGTAATATTATATCATAGGAAAGAACTCTCTGAGAAAATATGTTTAATATTGATATCACCCCACTGAATTACCATTCAGCCTATCTTCCTTTAAGTATTATCCTCAAAAGTCTTGGATATCTTCTAGGCAAAGAGTAAGTGAACTCTTAGTCTCTGAGAATTCTAATTTGGATTCCAGTTGCCAAAGATACTGTATTGAACATGACGATGTTTCTGTCCTTTTGGTGCTTAAATTCTAGTGAGAGAAAAACTAAACTAAATAAACAATAAATAGTTAAACAAGTAAAAAGCAAGTTCACTTCTACAGGTAATTAAGTGATATTAAGAAAATAGGTTAATGGAAAAGAGGGTCAGTGGGTGGCTATTTTAGGGCAAGTGGTTGGGGAAGACCTCTTTTAGGTAACTTTTAAGCTGGACTTGAATGATCAGGAGGATCCAGCCTTGCAGAAAATTGGGAAGAAGTAAGGCAAAATGCCAAGGTGAATATAAAGAGTAAATGTAAGTACATCTGTCCCAGCTGTTTTACAATACTACCTTCTCTAGGTCACTGAGTCACTCACACCTCTCTCAGAGAGATACACCAGTGCTAGCAGCCAACCATGCACCCACACAACCTTATTGTCATAGCTCTGAATTAATATAATCCATTTTGGAGATTAGGAGTGTAGGTGGGGAGCGTGGCTCTATCACTCCTTGAAGACTAAAAGTGATAAGAAATCACAAGCCACCATGGCTACTTCTACTGAATGGTCATAACATTCCCAAATTTGGGATAACTTTTAAAAAAGGATATTGTTGATCATAGGGGAAAAGAAAAAGAGAGTGAAGAATTAATTCAAATTCACAACTACTGGCAACACAATTCAAAAAGTATACCTTATACTCAAGAACAACATAAGCAAATGTTTCCCACTTGCACAGATAAGTGGAAAATCTGAGACTATGTTCACAGGAACTAAAATAACTCAACTTAGTTGTGAAAGTGAAAGTGTTAATAGCTCAGTATCGAGCACTTTGTGATCCCATGAACTGCAGCTTGCCAGGTTCCTCTGTCCATGGAATACTCCAGGCAAGAATACTGGAGTGGGTAGCCATTTCTCCAGGGGGTCTTCCCAACCCAGGGATCAAACCTGGGTCTTCCACATTGCATTCAGATTCTTTACTGTCTGAGCCATCAGGGTAGCCACAACTTAGTAGCACAACACATATAAAGACACCCAAGATAAGACATAACATAGACTTGAGAAATATCACTGAATACTTTTTAAAAAACAATTATTGGCACATAGTTGATTTACAATGTTGTGTTAATTTTAGGTGTACAGTAAAGTGAATCAGTTATACATATACCTATATCCGCTCTTTTTTTTTTAAGATTCTTTTCCCATATAGGGCATTGCACAGTATTGAGTAGAGTTCCCTGAGTTATACAGCAGGTTCTTCTTAGTTATCTATTTTATATATAGTAGTGACTGAATATTTTTATACCAAGTAGTTGAACTTTCATCTGTATGAGATTGAGAATTACTAAAAGTTATTTGAGAATGGCAATGACCAATCTAGAAACTTGGTGCAGAACAGAGATTAGGAGCAGAGAGGTCAGTTAGAAAGCTACTATAATAATTAAATTAAGAACTAACGACTTTGAACTTAAGTAATGGATTAATCTGTCAATGATCACCTTTCAAAATGCTCAATGTCCACAGTTGACAAGAACGCAGTAAAATAGGCACTGTAGAATATTGCTGGTAGAAATGGAATTTGTACTCTTCTGAGGTACAATGGAGAGGGATTGGATTTAACAGACAGAGGAGATGAGGTAAAAGAGACCAGAAGACTAATAGATATCAAGGATGAGAAAAGAGAATAGATATATTGAAGATGACTATGAGGTTTCAAGTCTGCTTATGCAAGGTGGCCAGACTATTAACAGAAATGAGGTAACAAGAGGAGATGACAGGAAAGAGAAGAACGTACTCAACAGATCATGAGGACCTGCATTGATTCCTCAAGATACTGCTTAACCTAGGAAAAATTCACTTGAATTTAGTGTCTATATTTACATATGTAAAATGATGTAAGGATGGTTCAATATCTGCAAATCAATGTGATACACCACAATAATAAAAAGGATAAAAATCACATGATCAGAAAAAACATTTGACAAAATTCAACATCCATTCATGATTAAAAAAAAAACTCTCATCAAATTGTATAGAGGGAACATATCTCAGCATAGCAAAGGTCATGTATGATACAATCACAGCTAATATCACCTCAATGCTGAAAAGCTGAAAGCATTTCCTCTAAAACTGGGAACAAGATAAGGATGCCCACTTGTAACAATTCTAAATAAATGGTACTAGAAGTTCTAGCCATGAAATCAGATAACAAAAAGAAATTAAAACTATTCAAATTAAAGGAAGGGCAGGGCAAAAATGGGGCTTCCCTGGTGGCTCGGCAGTAAAGAATCCGCCTGCAGTGCAGAAAATTCAGGAGATGCAGATCCGATCCCTAGGGAAGGAAGTTCCCCTGGAGTAGGAAATGGCAACCCAGTATTCTTGCCTGGAAAATTCCATGGACAGAGGATCCTGGCATGTTACAGTCCATGGGGTCACAAAGAGACACAACTTAGCGACTAAATGACAAAAACAAGGGCAAAAATGACACTACTTGCAGATGACACGATACTCTACATAGAGAACCCTAATGTCTCCACCCAAAAGCTATTAGAACCAAAGAATGAATTCAGTAAGGTTGCAGGATACAAGACTAATATACAGAAATATGTTAGTTTACTGTACACTAATAATGAACTACCAGAAAGAGAAAGCAAGCAAACAATCTTGTTTAAAACTGTGTTAATAAAATACTTAGGAATAAACTTAATCAAGGAGGTTAAAGACCTATACTTTGAAAACTATAAAACATGGATAAAGGAAATTTGTAGATGATACAGAGAAATAGATATTCTGTGGTCATAAATTGGACAAATTAATACTGTTAAAATAACCACACTATCCAAAGCAATCTATAGATTTAATGAAATTTCTATCATAATAACCAGGACATTTTTAACTAACTAGACTAATCGGAAAATTTATACAGAACTGCAAAAGACCCCGAATTGCCAAAGCAATCTGGAGAAAAAAGAACAAAGCTAGAGGTATCACCTTCTCAGACTTTAGACTATATGAAAAAGTCTTGAAATCAAAATACTGGTATTGTCACAAAAATAGACACATAGATCAATGGAACAGAATAGAGAGCTAGGAAATAAATCCACACCCTTAAGGTCATTAATCTACAACAAAGATTTAAGACCATACAGTGGGAAAAAAGATAGTCTCAGTGCTGGGAAAACTGGACAGCTACATGTAAAGAAATGAGATTAGAACATTTCCTCACATTTTATCCAAGAATAAACTCAAAATGATTTAAAGATCTAAATGTAAGACCTAAACTGGAAAAGACTCTGATGTTGGGAGGGATTGGGGATGGGAGGAGAGAATGAGATGGCTGGATGGCATCACCGACTCGATGGACATGAGTTTGAGTGAACTCTGGGAGTTGGTGATGGACAGAGAGGCCTGGGGTGCTGTGATTCATGGTGTTGCAAAGAGTCGGACACGACTGAGCGACTGAACTGAACTGAAAACCATAAAATTCACAGAAGAGAATACAGGCAGACCACTCTTTGATATAAATGTAAGCCATATTTTTTTTTTGGACTTGTCTCCTAAGGCAAATGAAACACATGCAAAAATAAACCATGAAACTGAATTGAATTTATAAGCTTTTGCACAGTAAATGAAATGATTATTAAAAGACAATGTATTGAAAGCGACAAATTATTTGCAAATGACAGGACCAATAAGGGGTTACTATCCAAAGTATAGTTCGATGATCTTTTCTCAGATATTATACCTTTATCTTTTATTAGATATATGTAATATTGATCTATCACCAACTTGAAGCCTGGTAATTTCTCCCTCATGTGTACATACAGTAAATTTTTAATGTTTTCATTATAATTGACTATCATTGTCAGTTTTCTTATAACAAGTTTCTCTAGTGTCCAGGTAATAATTTATCTGCAATTCAGGGTAACTGAAATGGTTCAGTCTTATCCTTGCATATTACTGTTTCCTTGAGAATTTCCAGGACAACGTTAGAAAGCAAGCAAACAAAAAACTATTGGTAAGGGCATGAATCCTTGTTTTGCTTTTCCGCATATCTCTAACAGCAATTGGAATGTGTTTTGTCATAAAATTTAATATTTATTGAAGAGAAGATTGACCTAAAATTCTCTTGTGAACCAAATATCTTTAACTGTCAATAATCTGGATTACAGAATTTTCTGGCCCCCTTTTACAGGTGGAGAAATTGAGGTTCAAAAAGTTTATCATTTACACAAAGCCTGAGGGTTAGTTTAAGCAAAATCTCTCCCAAATTCTTTTTCTGTTATGTGAATAGTGACTATTAAGGTACTTGAAGAAACCTGGCTCTGGCATCACTTCTGTGTTCCTTTCAGACTTAAGACTATTAAGAAAACAAGGTTCCCACAAGGCAGAGTTACCCTAGTAGTTAACCTTGGGCTGGGTCTCCGCAGCAGTCAACACCAGCCCTGTGGCGAGGCGGGGTCTCACGCTCTAACCTGTGCGATTTACAGGTTTGGGGGGCGAGAGGCAGGTTGGAAATCAGCTTATCGGATGGAGCCACACGATCCCTGAAGACAGCTCCTGGCTCTCAAACCAAGAGGAAGGCCAAATTTTGCTGGTCTTCAGTGCTGATCCTTCTCTCAGCCCGAGTCGCCTCCTCTCCGCCCCCTGCAGGCCGACCAGGGAACTGCTCAGGGGCCGAGTTGGGCCGGGAGCACGGAGCCTACCGCTCTGGCCCGCTGGGCTGTGGCCGCCGTTCCACCGACTGCAGGCCGGCCACCCGGGCGCGGAGACAGCGGGCCATGGCGCGGGTGCTGATCGTGGGCGCCGGGCTGACGGGAAGCTTGTGCGCGGCGCTGCTGAGGAGGGAGGCGTCCAGTCCTCTGCGCCTCACTGTGTGGGACAAGGCCGGGGACTCAGGTGGGTCGTTTCCGGACGGAAGCCAGGGAGAGGAAGCCGGCGGGCACGCTGGCTTCTAAGGTGGCGCGGGCCTCTCCGGGTGAGGCGCGGGGGAACACGCAGCAGGTCGGCGGGCGCCTGATCACGTGGTCGGAGACTTCCGGCGCCCGGGACGGCCGCAGAGTGGGAGCGATGGGGCGGCGACCCAGGCCTGGCCGTAGGGCGGGTGGGGGCGGGTGGGGGCGGGGCGGCATACCGGAGCGCTTCCCGGGGAGGCCTGAGCGGCCTGGGAGACATCCCGACTGGAGTTTGCAAAGCCTGGGCCTGCCGTTGTCGCCCAGAAGTGAATTTTTTTCCTTCGCTGCTCTGTACTCTGCCAGCTTTTGAGAATCCTCCAGTGCCCATTGACCACGACTTTCCGAAGATCTATCTGCTTGAGAGAATCCTGTCACTCTCCTGAAACCTGACAGCAAGAGGGAAAGCTTTTGTTGATTCGTTCATTCTGACATTTCATTCATTATTTTTTCTTTCGGCCGTTCATTCATTCCCTTTATTCAAATCAGTACGTAGATGCAGCAGGCACAGTGCTGAAGGCTGCTGTATTATTCATGTGTTCTTTTAAAAAAATATCTCACACCCCCCTGACTGAATTGTCTCTGTTAATTACTTCCTAACAGTGTTAGATGACAAAACCTTTAATTTAAAAAACAAACGAACATTTTTTTTTTTTAGATCTATGGAATCTGAAGAAAACAAAATTTAAAAATGTATTAATTTTTAATATGTATTAATTATTATGAAATCTAAAAGTAAAAAAAAATTAAAAATGTATTTTCTGAAACAGTTCTAAGTTATCCATTGGTGTAACCTGGGGTGATCAGTGTTAATTGTGAAATATTCATTCTAATATATTAAGATATTTTCCTGGGGACTAATTCAAGGAGGAAGAATGACTACAGCCATCAGTCCTCATAATCCACAGAGCACAGTGGACTTGGGTGCCCAGTATATCACCTGCACTCCTCATTATGCCAAAATACACCAAAGGTGAGTTAGTTGAAAGGAGTGGAATCAGTCTTCTTGGTTGAGGATGTAAAATAATACAAATCACCCATTTTTAACAGAGTTAAACTTTGACTCTTGTAATATAGTGAAATTATATCATCATCATTGATCATAGTATTAATAGCAATAAAAGATTTACATGAGTAAAGTGGGAAAACTGTAATACATGACTCTGCAGTTGTTGTGAAGATCAGGTGAGATGTTATGATAATGTTATATATATAATATATTATAATATATAATAAATAGGAGTTAACTGTGTTGGTGTTGAGAAAGAGGACAGATAACTGATGGAAGTTGAATCTTAACCAGATTTAAAATCGGTGTAATGAATACCTTTCTGTTTATTTTCACTGACTTTAATTTTGAAATATATGAGAAAGTAGACCTTTGTCTACCATCAGCAAAAGACTATGGATTCTCAAAATATTTCCGTTCTTCACCAAAATTATGTCTTATTAATACAAAACATATGTTGAGTTGTTTATAAGAAGATTTCTAGTTTTTGTTTTGGCTTAAAATCTTGAAGAATTCTTTGAAGAGAATAAAGTGTTTAGAGCTAAGTATCGCATATAGTTATGGTGTACATTTTGATTTGTTTCAGTTTTTATGATGAATTGTTAGCTGGTGGCATTTTGAAGCCTCTGACCTCTCCTATTGATGGAATGGTGATAAAAGAAGGAGACTGTAACTTTGTAGCACCTCGTGGAGTTTCTTCTATTATTAACCATTACTTGAAACAATCAGGTGAGAATAAAATTTTCTCTGCCTTATTTTAAAGTAAGCATTTTAAACTAAAAGTTATACACATAATTAAATATTAATACTGTAAGGAAAGTTATAAAATAGATGTTCTCCTATCACCACTCAATAGCTAGTTTTCTCATCAAATCACTGTTTCCTATATATGCTTCCAGAAAAATGTTTATGCATCTATCTCTTGCTAAATGTGACTGTCTAATATTTCCTATTCATAGATGCTTGTATATATTCTTTTTAAAACCATAGATGAGATTATTTTATATGAGCCATTCTATGCTTTTTTTCATCTATTTTTATAATAAACCAATCTCTATCTCTGTCTCTCTACATATGTCTATGTCTGTTCTATTGATACTGTCTCTCTGGAGAACCCTGACTAATACGTAATCATTGACTGAATCATATCTTTGGTCTATTTTCAAATCAGCAAACTCAGTGTTCATTCTTTTCAATGCCTGTTCAGTATTACATGGTATATGTATCAGTTCAGTTCAGTTCAGTCGCTCAGTTGTGTCTGACTCTGCGACCCCATGAATTGCAGCACACCAGGCTTCTCTGTCCATCACCAACTCCTGGAATTTACCCAAAATCATGTCCATTGAGTCGGTGATGCAATCCAGCCATCTCATCCTTTGTCGCCCCCTTCTCCTCCTGGTCCAATCCCTCCGAGCATCAGGGTTTTTTCCAGTGAGTCAACTCTTTGCAGGAGGTGGCCAAAGTATTGGAGTTTCAGCTTCAGCATCAGTCCTTCCAATGAACACCCAGGACTGATTTCCTTTAGGATGGACTGGTTGGATCTCCTTGCAGTCCAAGGGACTCTCAAGAGTCTTCTCCAACACCACATTTCAAAAGCATCAATTCTTCGGTGATCAACTTTCTTTACAGTTCAACTCTCACATCCATACATGACTACTGGAAAAACCATAGCCTTGACTAGATGGACCTTGGTTGGCCAAGTAATGTCTCTGCTTTTTAATATGCTATCTAGGTTGGTCATAACTTTCCTTCCAAGGAGTAAGCATCTTTTAATTTCATGGCTGCAATCAGCATCTGCAGTGATTTTGGAGCCCCCAAAAATAAAGTCTGACACTGCTTCCACTGTTTCCCCATCTATTTGCCATGAAGTGATGGGACCGGATGCCATGATCTTACTTGTCTGAATGTTGAGCTTCAAGTCAACTTTTTCACTCTCCTCTTTTACTTTCATCAAGAGGCTTTTGAGTTCCTCTTCATTTTCTGCCATAAGGGTGGTGTCATCTGCATATCTGAGGTTACTGATATTTCTCCCAGCAATCTTGATTCCAGCTTTTGCTTCTTCCAGCCCAGCATTCCTCATGATGTACTCTGCATAGAAGTTAAATAAGCAGGGTGACAATATACAGCCTTGACGTACTCCTTTTCCTATTTGGAACCAGTCTGTTGTTCCATGTCCAGTTCTAACTGTTCCTTCCTGACCTGCATATAGGTTTCTCAAGAGGCAGGTCAGGTGGTCTGGTATTCCCATCTCTTTCAGAATTTTCCACAGTTTATTATGATCCACATAGTCAAAGACTTTGGCATAGCCAGTAAATGCAAAAATAGATGTTTTTCTGGAACTCTCTTGCTTTTTCCATGATCCAGCAGATGTTGGCAATTTGATCTCTGGTTCCTCTGCCTTTTCTAAAACCTGCTTGAACATCTGGAAGTTCACAGTTCACGTATTGCTGAAGCCTGGCTTGGAGAATTTTGAGCATGACTTTACTAGCATGTGAGAGGAGTACAATTGTGTGGTAGTTTGAGCATTGCCTTTCTTTGGGATTGGAATGAAAACCGACCTTTTCCAATCCCGTGGCCACTGCTGAGTTTTCCAAATTTGCTGGCATATTGAGTGTAGCACTTTCACAGCATCATCTTTCAGGATTTGACATAGCTCAACTGGAATTCCATCTTTCCACTAGCTTTGTTCATAGTGGTGCTTCGAAGGCCCACTTGACTTCACATTCCAGGATGTCTGGCTCTAGGTGAGTGATCACACCATCATGATTATCTGGGTCGTGAAGATCTTTTTTGTGTATGTATATCATTATTTATTTAACTGTTAACTTTCTGCTAAGTATGTAGATTGGGGAGTTAGGGATTGTAAGAAGGGGACGACAGAGAATGAGATGGCTGGATGGCATCACTGACTCGATGGACATGAGTTTGAGTGGACTCCGGGAGTTGGTGATGGACAGGGAGGCCTGGTGTGCTGTGATTCATGGGGTCACAAAGAGTCGGACACAACTGAGCGACTGAATTGAAGTACCAATATTGCTGCAATTTCTAACTCTGACACACTTTTGAAAGTATATCTGTAGGATCAGTTCCTTACAGTATAGGAGGTGTGTGCATTTTTTATTTAACTGAGTTGTGCCATCTATTCCTATTAAGGAATATATCATCAATAGTAAATGAGAGCATGTCTTTCTGTATATCTTGATATCATGGAAAATAAAATTTTTGGCCCATATGATGGGTTGAAATGATATTTCCTTGTGTTCTGATTTGCATTTACTTAGTTATGAGTGAGTTTTGCACCTTTGTTTTCCTAACGAAGCCTGTGCATTTTTTTCTGTAAATGTCTTATAACCTTTTCCAGTTTCTATGAGGATTTTCATTTGTTTTTATGTATATGATGAGTGTTTTAAAATGGACTTTTTTGAAAAGGATGACAAATAATCCTGGACGATTAATGATTTATCCTTTAAAACAGAAATAGACTTATTGATAAATCATAATTAAATGTGCAATTGAAGATCATTGAGGAAAAGTATAAGTTGAAACTTTGTTTTATTTCACAAGCTATTTCTAGAATAATTACTGTTTTGGACTACATCAAATATTACTTGGGCTTCTCTGGTGGCTCAGATGGTAAAGAATCTGCCTGCAATGCAGGAGACCTGGGTTCGATCCCTGGATTAGGAAAATGGAGAAGGGAATGGCTCCCCACTCCAGTATTCTTGCCTGGAGAATTCCGAGGACAGAGGAGCCTGGCAGACTGTAGTCCATGGGATCTCAAAGAGTCTGACATGACTGAGTGACTAAGCACAGCCCAGCACAAATATTACTTATTGTGAAGCCTGAGAATCCCGATACTGAGCATGAAAGAAGGCAGTGAGATTGAAAATACAATATGAGGACACGGTAAATACCATTCCAGGCAAGGCCATTTCTTCATCTAGGATTTAGAATATTATGGTGTAGTCATCAGGATTTTCCAGAAAAAAACAGAACTGAAAGGATATATTTATCTAGATAGGTAAATTTATTGTACAGAATTAGCTGATGTGATTTTGGAGGCTGGCAAGTCTGAAGATCTGCTGGGTGAATTGACAAGCTAGAGATCTAGGAGAGCTGATGGTTTAGTTTCAGTTCAAAAGCCTGAGACCCTGGAGAGCTGAAGGTGCAGTTCCAGTTTTGGTGGCTGGTGAGCTCAAAACCCAAGAAGAGCAGATGTTTCAGTTCAAGTCTGAAGGTAGGAGAATGAAACAGTGTCCCAGTTCAAAGGCTATCAGACAGGAAGACTTTTTTACTGGTGGAGGGTCAGCCTTTCTGTTTTATTCAGGCCTGTGACTGATTGGATGATACCTACCTACATTAGGGAGGGCAACCTGCTTTATTCAGTCTACCAGTTTAAATATTGCTTTCTTCCAAAACACCCTCACAGACATACCCAGAATAGTGTTTGCCAAATATATGAGAACCTCATGACTCAGTCAAGTTGACATGTAGAATTAACCATCACAGATGGTGACACTATTTGTATATTTTGTAGAATGTCATCAGCTTCATATATTGCCACGATATAACTTTTAAAAAAAATCTCATTTCCGTCATGACTCTTACTTAACCCAAATTAGATGTACATACTTATTAGAATCTCCAAGTACTTACTAATTGTATTATATATCCAGCCATCCATATACGCATACACCTGTTCATTCAATAAACATTTGCTGAGTGATAACTATACACTGTTTTAGACACTAGTGATACAAGAACCAAAGTTCCTTCCATCATACAGCTAAGGGACAGTCCTTGAATGCACTGCACCTACATCCTTTTTGTGTTAGGTGTTTGGAGTAATATATGGTGTTTGGTTTTCTTCTGCTTTGGAAACTCTTAGGAGAAGAGGTCATATTTAATTATTTGTAGCTCACATAGAATCTAATGGTACCTGGTATATAGTAGGTAGGTATAAGTGATATAGATTTAGATTTCTAATATATATGTGCGTGTGTGTGTGTGTGTGTGTGTGCTTAGTCATTTCAGTAATGTCTGACTCTCTGCAACCCTATGAACTATAGCCCACCAGGTTCCTGTCCATGTCAAGAATACTGGAGTAGATTGCCATACCCTTCTCCAGGGGATCTTCCCGACCCAGGTATTGAACCCCATGTCTTTTACAAAGTCTCTTGTATTAGCAGGTGAGTTCTTTCCCAATAGTGCCACCTGGGAAGCCCTATATATAAATATACATATATTTATTCATTGTAGTTTAACCAATTCTTCCTAAAAACCTCTTTATACTGTGAATTTGTACAGTTTCTTGAGAGCATGAGTACTTTAGATTTTCTTATCACTATGTAAAATATTTAAGTAACTTTTAAAAAAGAATTCACATATTAATAGTTGAAAATTTGGAAGATACTGAATAATAGCAGGGAAAAGTGTTACAATAATATGTAAGTCAGCCATAAGTTCATTCTGTGACATACTTTCATACTTTTTTAAAAAATAATTTTTATATAATTGAGTTCAAGGCCTACATAATATGAGTGTATATAAACTTTTTCTTCAGTTCAGTTCACTCGCTCAGTCATGTCCGACTCTTGGCGACCCCATGAATCACAGCACGCCAGGCCTCCCTGTCTATCACCAGCTCCAAGAGTTCACTCAAACTCATGTCCATTGAGTCAGTGATGCCATCCAACAATCTCATTCTCTGTCGTCCCCTTCTTCTCCTGCCCCCAATCCCTCCCAGCATCACAGTCTTTTCCAGTGAGTCAACTCTTCGCATGAGGTGGCCAAAGTATTGGAGTTTGAGCTTTAGCATCAGTCCTTCCAGTGAACATCCAGGACTGATCTCCTTTAGAATGGACTGGTTGGATCTCCTTGCTTTTTCTTAGTTTATTTTAATATTATCTTTGTAATGGTATGGACCTAACAAAAGCAGAAGATGTTAAGAAGAGGTGGCAAGAATACAAAGAAGAACTTTACAAAACGATCTTCACAACCAAGATAATCACGATGGTGTGATCACTCACATAGAGCCAGACATCTTGGAATGAGAAGTCAAGTGGGCCTTAGAAAGCATTACTACGAACAAAGCTAGTGGAGGTGATGGAATGCCAGTTGAGCTATGTCAAATCCTGAAAGATGATGCTTTGAAAGTGCTGCACTCAATGTGCCAGCAAATTTGGAAAATTCAGCAGTGGCCATGGGATTGGAAAAGGTCAGTTTTCATTCCAATCCCAAAGAAAGTCAATGCTAAAGAATGCTCAAACTACCACACAATTGCACTCATCTCACACGCTAGTAGAGTCATGCTCAAAATTCTCCAAGCCAGGCTTCAGCAATACGTGAACCGTGAACTTCCAGATGTTCAAGCTGGTTTTAGAAAAGGCAGAGGAACCAGAGATCAAATTGCCAACATCTGCTTGATCATGGAAAAAGCAAGAGAGTTCCAGAAAAACATCTATTTTTGCATTTATTGGCTATGCCAAAGCCTTTGACTATGTGGATCACAATTAACTGTGGAAAATTCTTAGAGAGATGGGAATACCAGACCACCTGACCTGCCTCTTGAGAAACCTATATGCAGGTCAGGAAGGAACAGTTAGAACTGGACATGGAACAACAGACTGGTTCCAAATAGGAAAAGGAGTACGTCAAGACTATGTATTGTCACCCTGCTTATTTCACTTATACTCAGAGTACATCATGAAGAATGCTGGGCTGGAAGAAGCACAAGCTGGAATCAAGATTGCTGGGAGAAATATCAATAACCTCAGATATGCAGATGACACCATCCTTATGCAGAAAGTGAAGAGGAACTAAAAAGCCTCTTGATGAAAGTGAAAGAGGAGAGTGAAAAGTTTGGCTTAAAGCTCAACATTCAGAAAACTAAGATCATGGCATCCGGTCCCATCACTTCATGGCAAATAGATGGGGAAACAGTGGAAACAGCATCAGAGTATATTTGCGGGCTCCAAAGTCACTGTGGATGCTGATTGCAGCCATGAAATTAAAAGACGCTTACTCCTTGGAAGGAAAGTTATGACCAACCTAGATAGCATATTAAAAAGCAGAGATATTACTTTGCCAACCAAGGTCCGTCTAGTCAAGGCTATGGTTTTTCCAGTGGTCATGTATGGATGTGAGAGTTGGACTGTGAAAAAAACTGAGTGCCGAATAATTGATTCTTTTGAACTGTGGTGCTGGAGAAGACTCTTGAGAGTCCCTTGGACTGCAAGGAGATCCAACCAGTCCATTCTAAAGGAGATCAATCCTGGGTGTTCATTGGAAGGACTGATACTAAAGCTGAAACTCCAATACTTTGGCCACCTCATGCAAAGAGTTGACTCATTGGGAAAGACTCTGATGCTGGGAGAGATTGGGGGCAGGAGGAGAAGGGGACAACAGAGAATGAGATGGCTGGATGGCATCACCGACTCGATGGACATGAGTTTGGGTAAACTCCGGTAGTTGGTGATGGACAGGGAGGCCTGGCATGCTGTGATTCATGGGGTCACAAAGAGTTGGACACAACTGAACGACTGAACTGAACAGTTGTTTCAAGAGGTCTTTCCACCCTCTGCCCAGATCTATTATTAGAGGTTTTATAAACCATCTATACCATTTAAAATTTTATAATTATATCCCTTCGAAAAAGTGTTAGTCACTCAGTTGTGTCCCCATGGACTATAGCCCGACAGGCTCCTTTGTCTATGAAATTCTCCAGGCAAGAATACTGAAGTGGGTAGTCATTCCCTCATCCAGGGGAATCGTCCCAACCTAGGAACTGAACCTGGTCTTCTTCATTGCACACAGATTCTTTTCTGAGCCACCAGGGACGCCCCTATATCCCTTTAAACATTCTTTAAACTTTTTTAAATCTTTCTGCCTAGAAATGGCTCCTATCCTATTTTAGTATTTCCACAATGAAAGTTGAGAGAGTCCCTGGAGTCAGAATGACCTGGATTCAAATTTGCATTCTACCACACTTTCCTAGCTGTGTAATATTAGAAAAGTGTTAATATCTGTACTTTAGTTCTTTCATTGGAAAAATGAGAGCAGTAACAATACCGACTGCAAAGTTTTGTGAAGAATAAAGGATATAATCCACCCATTGCCAATTCAAGCAAATAATAGGCCATATACTTAGAAATCTCTTGATAAATATTAGCTTAAAAAATAGTCTTCTTAAATGAAGCTTATCTTTGCATGTGCTCAGTGTATAACAACCCAAACTACCAGGTCATTCCAAAATATACTTTACGTTTTGGAATCAGTTGAGTTCACACCCCTACAATCTTATGATACAACCAGTTTTATTTAGTTTGCGACCAGACTTCCAAGGAAATTATCTGTAAGGGGTATGTCCAGTCAGGTATGCTTTAGAATAGGTTCAAATCTCTAAAGCCAATGTTTAAATAGACCAGTTTTCCAGAATGAGTGGTAAAGGGTCGGAGGAAATAGGCACACACCACTTGTGTTCTGTTCTCATTTATTGTTTCATGTGTTCACATTAAGCTTATTACAGAGAAAACTGTTTATTGGCATTAATTTTAGCCACTTCCTGTTTTCCCAGTTAATGCTGTCTTCTGAGTAAATAAAATGTGATTTTTCTATTTTTCTGTTTTATTTATTTATTTATTTGTTGTCATTGTAGGAGTGGGAGAAATTCAAGAGAACAAAAACTACTGTATCATTTGTTAAAAGCTATTTATCTGATGCTATGTTCGGCCTTTCAGTTCAGTTCAGTTCAGTTCAGTCGCTCAGTCGCGTCCGACTCTTTGCGACCCCGTAAATCACAGCACGCCAGGCCTCCCTGTCCATCACCAACTCCTGGAGTTCACTCAAACTCATGTCCACAGAGTCAGTGATGCCATCCAGCCATCTCATTCTCTGTCGTCCCCTTCTCCTCCCGCACCTAACCTTTCCCAGCATAAGAGTCTTTTCCAATGAGTCAACTCTTTGCATGAGGTGGCCAAAGTATTGGAGTTTCAGCTTTAGCATCAGTCCTTCCAATGAACACCCAGGATTGATCTCCTTTTACTTTGCCAACAAAGGTCCGTCTAGTCAAGGCTATGGTTTTTTCCGTGATCATGTATGGATGTGAGAGTTGGACTGTGTTAGGCCTTTAGCATACATCATTTCTAGTTATTATATAGCCATTCATAGTAGTTATCATTATTCTCATTTACTAATGAGAAAAATGAGACTCAGACAAGTTAAGTCTTATTGCTTATAATGGCTTATAATGGCTTAACTCGTAAGTAAGACGCCAGCATTCTCTTTAAGCTGACCCTGTTGTCATTTCCTTTTGAGGATCCCATGGAGGACAATGAGAAGGCCTCAAACCTCTAATTTATCATCTTTTCCTTCCTGGTTTTTCCCCTATAGTTTGAGAGGATGCTCCCATCCCACCCTGGTTCAAGAGAACAGACTCATAGAGCCCTTTCCCCAGGACCCCTCTTTCACTGTTTAGTCCCTGACCCCGGGGGAAGGAAGGGGCTACCAAGGAGTCTTGCCATTTTATTTCTTTATGCACATGGGAAGATCAGTCACATGATGGTTCCTTCTGTGACATTTGAACAGGGATGAACCAAATCCTTTTGCTTTTGAATAAGGCCCATGTTATTAAATCTTTCATAAGAGGATGAATTTAGTTTCTAGGACAGGGTGAGCAGGTTTTATTTGGTTTGGCCTTGTGGCTCAGCTGGTAAAGAATCTGCCTGCAATGTGGGAAACCTGGGTTCTATCCCTGGGTTTAGAAGATCCCCTGGAGAAAGGAATGGCTGTCCACTCTAGTATTCTGGCCTGGAGAATTCTGTGGACTGTATGGTCCATGGATCACAAAGAGTCAGACATGACTGAGTGACTTTCACTTTCATTTCACCATAGGAAGAACTATTGCTGTGTTTATTTTTTTTAATTTTACCATCTACTTCAAAAAGGGACATGGACTAACAATTGAAAGTCTACGTAGACAACATACTGGTTTGGCCAAAAAGTTCATTGGGATTTTCTGTAAGATGTCATGGAAAAGTCTGAACAAGCTTTTTGGCCAACCGGAATGATTTATTAGAAAAGATAGCTTAATTTGCAGATGCTATCAGCTAGTGTGACTTCTTTCTGGCAATATTTAATTTTATCATATTCTCCCTTTTTACTTTTATGTTTATTTTCTTTCTAAAATTAATGTAAGGGAATTAAGCCTGGGCAGTTCTGTCTCAAAATGGCTCCTAGGCAGGTGATCATGGCACTCATCCATAACAGTGTCTTTCAGAGAGAAGGTAGAGGGTAACCTGGGAGCCTTGGTTAAGCACTCTGCAGTGAACTTTAAGCATGCTTGTAGTTAGACACTGCTTACTGGTCCATTTCAGTAGTTCTGAACTGAAACCTGTTTGTAGGAAATTACTGGAGAAAGATAAATTTATATTCTCTAACATGGAGCGGCTTTCCTGGTGGCTCAGACGGTAAAGAATCTGCCTGCAATGCAGGAGACCAGTTCTGTCCCTCGGTCAGGAAGATCCCCTGGAGAAGGAAATGGCAACCCACTTCATTGTTGCCTAGAGAATTCCATGGACAGAGGAGCTTGGCAGGCTACAGTCCCTGGGGTCACAAAGGTGAAACATGACTAACACTTGTGGCTAAAATTTTCTAACATGGAGGAAGGCAGGGGATAAGCATTGAATAAATACGTAGCAGAAACATATTTTCCTTTGTAAAATGGTTAAAATTTCTTTGTAGTTTGATATCTTTGTAGCTATCTGCAGATTTTTTAAAAAATTTTTTATGAAATATGTGCTGGGGAAACAGTGGTAAGTAAAACACGTTGAACCTCACCTTTGTTAATGTAGAGCATAGTTGGAGGGAGAGACTAAAACAAATTTCATGAACACAAAAATGTACATAATAAATGCTAAGAAGAAAAAGTGAGCGCGTTATGAGTGAGCTATAGTAATAGGACCTAAACTAATGTGAGTCTGAGAAGAGTGAGAAAGGGGAGATGTGTCAGGAAAAGCATCTCTAAGAAACTAATGTTTTCATAGATACATGAAAGGTGAACAAGAGTGAACTAGGCCAAGAGCTGAGTGGTGAGAATTGCATGCAATGGACATATCAAGTTGAAACTATTCTCAGGTAGGGGGAAGATGGTGCATTTATGGAATGAAAAGGTCATTGTGACTGGAGGGTAGTAAATGAGGGAGAAAACAGTAGGTGAAGTTCAGGAGGAGGGCAGGGACCAGATCATAAGGGGCTTTGTAAGCACTATTAAGATTTTATAATTAATCCTAAATACAATGAGAAACCTCTGAAAAATTATATGCAACACAGGGACATGGTGACATTTACTAAGCTCAGACTGAAAATTTTTATGTAGTTTTTTGGCTGTTTATAAAATGATCTTCCAGACCCTTATATTTGGTCATGTGGTCCTTTCAAAAGTTATTAATTTCACAAGGAAATGCCACTTTCCAAGAAACTTGAAACATCACAATTGGAAAGGAAAACTTCCTGTTTAAAGAAGGTATACCACTGCCCCTAATTCTTGGAAAATGCTGTTTTTGAGTGGCTTTGCCAGTTTCAGTGTTAGATTTGGGTCTATTTATCTACCCCTGTGGTTCTCACACTTTAATGTGCATGGTGACAAACCTGGAGGCTTCTTAAATGCACACTACTAGGCCTGATCCCCAGATTCTGATTCAGGTCTGAGTTGGGACCTGAGAATTTGTGTTTCTAGCAAGTTGCAAGGTGCTTCTGGTCTGAGGTCCACACCTAGAGAACCACTGATAGTCATCTTGCAGAACACTTCAGGACCACTGGGATATATGTCTAAGGCATTTGACTGGATATGAAGAATTTCTGTTAATAGTTGGTGTAGTTCAGTTCTCTTAACCACACCCTCCTCCGTTCCGTTCCATCGCTCAGTCGTGTCCGACTGTTTGCGACCCCGTGGACTGCAGCCTACCAGGCTTCTCTGTCCATGGGATTCTCCAGGCAAGAATACTGGAGTGGGTTACCGTTTCCTTCTCCAGGGGATCTTCCCGACCCAGGGATCGAACCTGGGTCTCCCGCATTGGAGGCAGACGCTTTAACCTCTGAGCCACTAGGGAAGCCCACCCTCCTGCTGCTGCTGCTGCTGCTGCTAAGTCACTTCAGTCGTGACCGACTCTGTGTGACCCCATAGACAGAAGCCCACCAGGCTCCCCCTTCCCTGGGATTCTCCAGGCAAGAACACTGGAGTGGGTTGCCATTTCCTTCTCCAATGTGTGAAAGTGAAAAGTGGAAGTGAAGTCGCTCAGTCGTGTCCGACCCCTAGCGACCCCACGGACCGCATCCTACCAGGCTCCTCCATCCACAGGATTTTCTAGCCCACCCTCCTAGTGACCACCAAAAACAAAACCAATGTAATGCTGTTTTCAAAGGGAATATTATATAAAAACACAACTGAATAAAGTTTATACAGTCAGTTGACTTACTTGAAGTCTGGATCAGGGCCAGGACTGGAGAGAGAGGCATGCGAGGCAACTAAGTCAGGGGAAAGACCTCCTGAAGAAACTGGAGAGGCAAGTGGAGCCGCTCTGGTTGGAGTAAAGGGAATGGTGGGTGTGAGTTCAAAGCGCCAATTATTTGCACCTTCCCTAAAGAGGGGCCTTAGAGAAACCCTCAGGCAAGTTGGAACGCTCTTTACAAACCCTTGCTCTAATTCTTTGAACAGAATGACTCTAATTGCCTCAAAGAGATTGAGGGCGTCGGTTCTTCCAACGTGTTTGCGTTTGATTTTTAAAATTTGTAATTACTATATTGTAGAGTTATTCAAGGGAATATGAAAGATAGAAAGGTGTATGAGATCTAGAGAAGACCAGACATGGAGGAGCCCAAGAATATTTGGGGATTGATAAGATATATCTAGGGCTTCCCAGGTGGCACTAGTGGTAAAAAGCCTGTCTGCTAATGCAAGAGATATAAGAGATGCGGGTTCCATCCCTGGAATGGGAAGATCCCCTGGAGGAGGGCATGGCAGTCCACTCCAGAATTCTTGCCTGAAGAATCCCGTGGGCAGAGGAGCCTGGTGGGCTACAGTCCATATCGTTGCTGAGAGTCAGATACGACTGAAGCGACTTAGCAAGACATAGCTAAAACATAGAGATACTTTGAATCAGTGTCCGAGTGAATGGTAAAGGCAGTGATTATGGAGACGAGAAGGTTCACACTGAGCTAGAGTAGCTATGGAAAGGGAGCTTCATGCCAAGGTTGGACTTAAGCTGGATTCTTAGTAGCTAGGAATATAAGAGGTCACATGCAATGATGGATAGGATCTTTTCGTGTCCTTTTTCCCCCCTTTATTCCATTTTCATTTATGTCCTTTCTATTCATGAGGCCAAATAAAAGTAGATTTGTTTTAAAATGAAAGTTTTCTGAAAACTAGAATGTGAGGTAAGAACTACTATACCAAGGGGACTTAATGATCCAATTATATTTTCCTAGTTTTCAGTTCATAATTCACTCTCTTAAACAAATATTGATTAAATACCTCTGTTCCCAGTACAATATATACTATTTATGCTATGCATAGAAACAATAGGTGTAAGCTCATGGAGCTTACAAATTAAAAGGGAATAAAATATCAATCATATAAGTACTCAAATAATTATTAAAATATATTTGTGATAAGTGCAAAGAAGGGAAAAGAGATGAGAGGATATTACAGATTGTATTTTTCTTAATTTTGATTCTTCTTAATTAAGATAATTGATCTATTGATGAGACTTGGATTTTGCTTACAGAGTTACTTTTTCATGTTTAATAGGGAATATCGATATTTTTAATAAGGAATATTACCAGAGAGAAGAATCCTTAACACCTTTACTAAGATGTATACTTGCTCTACCAAGATAGTGATCTTTATAGTCAGAAGGATGTGGATTTAAATCATGGCATGACAATTCGAAATCTGTTTCCTTTTCTGTGAAATGAATTGGTATAATGTATATCTAGTATTTGGCATAGCCTTGGATGGAGAAGGAAATGGCAACCCACTCCAGTACACTTGCCTGGAAAACCCCATGGACAGAGAAGCCTGGGAGGCTGCAGTCTGTGGGGTCGCGAAGAGTCGGACACAACTGAGCGACTTCACTTTCACTGGCATATAGTAGATGATTAATGAAAGATAGCCATGGTTCAGTTCAGTTCAGTCGCTCAGTTGTGTCTGACTTTGCGACCCCGTGAATCGCAGCACACCAGGCCTCCCTGTCCATCACCAACTCCCGGAGTTCACCCAAACTCATGTGCATCGAGTCGGTGATGCCATCCAGCCATCTCATCCTCTGTCATCCCTTTCTGCCCTCAATCCCTCATAGCATCAGGGTCTTTTCCAGTGAGTCAACTCTTTGCATGAGGTGGCCAAAGTATTGGAGTTTCAGCCTCATCATCAGTCCTTCCAATGAACACCCAGGACTGGTCTCCTTTAGGATGGACTGGTTGGATCTCCTTTACTATTGTTATTGGTTGTGTTTTTTCCCCCCAGCAGGCATTGATAGGGAAGTCTAACAGTACCAGAAGAGAGGGAGTCCCATTATGTGAGACAGAAAGTGAAGCCCAAGAAGCTGTAGAAGATGAACTTTACATTCTACTCATCTGAATGGATCCAGTTTGTGACTTCTCTTCCCCCTCATTCGTGTGGAAAATCCCGATTATGTGAGCATGATTTTGCTTTCGATCAGGTGCTGATATCTGCTTCAGACAATGTGTGACTCAGATCAATTTGAGAAACAACAAGTGGGAAGTCTCCAGGGAAACGGGCTCCTCTGAGCAGTTTGATATTGTTGTCCTCACGATGCCTGCTCCTCAGATTCTGCAGCTTCGAGGTGACATCGCCAACTGTGAGTCTCAGCCCGCGCTGTTTACCTCAGGGACTGGGCTTTTTCTGATCTGAGTGAATTCAGCTTAACTGTCTTAGCAAAGGGTAGATAATGGGTTCTACTGATTTGCATGTTCTAAAAACAGTAATATGGCCTGGTTCATGATACTAGTCTAGGTCAAACTTCAATCCAGATTTTAAAAAAAAAATTAAAAATTGAGTATTTCTCTTTTTGTTCTTGCCTTTAAGAAGTAAGTATTTTTGAGGGAGATATAGTAGTTTGACCCAAAAGAAGAACAGTCTCTTTGTGGCCATTCTGGAAAAAAAAGATTTTTATGATGTGTTCATTGGAAGGACTGATGCTAAAGCTGAAACTCCAAAACTTTGGCCACCTCATGCGAAGAGTTGACTCAAAAGACCCTGATGCTGGGAGGGATTGGGGGCAGGAGGAGAAGGGAACGACAGAGAATGAGATGGCTGGATGGCATCACTGACTCGATGGACATGAGTTTGAGTGAACTCCGGGAGTTGGTGATGGACAGGGAGGCCTTGTGTGCTGCGATTCATGGGGTCACAAAGAGTCGAATACGACTGAGTGACTGAACTGAAACATTGATTATGTGACAAACATGGTAAACTTTATCTTGACTTGTTCCTGAGTGTGAGCCTCGGGTTCTTCCTTGACTGAAATTTGTTGGACTCACCCTTTACCTAACTTCTCTCACCTCTTTTCATAAAAAACAGCTTTGAGACTAATTCACATACTATACAACCCATCCACCTGAAGTGTGTATTTCAATGGTATTTATTTCAGATATCCAATGACATGAAACCATTCCCACAGTCAATAGCTCTCACTTCCATCACTCCATCTTCCATCCTTGCCCCCAGCTCTAAGCAGCCAATAAATTAGTTTCTTTTTCTGTAGAGTTCCCTGTTATCTGGATTCTCAAGAAAAGCTTTTCTATAGCTCTGCTTTGCGTCTACCTGTGCCAGGTTTAACTGATTATTTCCTTGACCTTCATCGTATTTTGAGTGAACCTGACACATCAAAGTCATTGATTTCTGAATGATACTTCATATTGCCTTGAATTCCATGAGTTGAAACAAAACAGAGTCTGGTGATGGTGGCAAGACTTCAAGGATGTGACATGCCTGTAGCTTTTGACTTTGTTGCGTGACTGAAGGTGACATTGGATTTGATTGAGAAATGGCCTTTTGTCACCATTAGAAAGAAACCTGGCAATAAGTATGGTTTATAGATCTTAGATTTAGAACTGTAATAGAGCTTGTTCTCTGAGGAAGAATGGAGCTGGATATTTCATCTTGAAAGCAGTTTGAGTATCAGTTCTACCATGCAGTAACAATATATAGCTTCTTTTCTAGTACAGTGTGAGATGGGAATATAAAAAGGATTGGAATATTTATTAGATGGCTATAGGCAAGCTAGAAAACTAATGTCAAAGATCTCTTTCATGCATCTGTATCTAGTGTGCTGCCAAAGTCACTTTAAAGTAGGATAATTTATTGTCTGGATTCTGTAAAAATTGAATTGATTTTGAGACAGTGTTAAAGAGCATATTTTAACTTTTATCTAAAACACGGTTATTGGTCAATGTATTCAGTTGTATTAGAAATTGCATATTCCAGTTTTTAAAGCTGCATAGCTTTGTATGTGATGAGAGATCCTTCAGTGTTGCATTTTAAAAATATTTCTCATTATTTGTATTAAATGACATACAAAATATCACACCATGACATAAGACTGAGTCCTAAGATGTTCAAGCATCTGTTACTAATCAATAATTTTATTTAGATCATCTATAGTCTTATTTTTTGAGTAGCTGAACTGTGTTGGGGTGAGAGAGATAACTGAATTCTACTATTACTGTATTGCTGGTTTCCTGGGGTTTGAGGAGGTGAATTTTGCTTTATGAATTTTTGAACTATATTATTTGATTCATAATATGTCTCCATTAAAATTATACCCTTTAACTTAAATTCTTTCTTTAGTGTCATTTTTATTTTTTACTTTCACATCAACCTTGACTGATAAGTAAGATGTTCGTTCTTTTATTTTCATTTTTCTGTTACATCCTTTTTACTTTATCCTTTTGGAGATATTTATTTTAGAAGTACTTTTTTGTTTATTTTTGAGTCCAGTAATTGCATAAAGATTTATCTTATTGTTGATAGCTTTGTGTCAGTTTTTCACAGATTGTGTTATTCGTTTTTTACGTGAAGATTCAGCTTTTCCCTTATTTTCAGCTCAGTTTCCTTTTAGTACTTAAACAACGATTTACCTTTGTTCCATTTATTACGATCCCAGAGTATCTTAAAAAATTCAATACACAAATGTCTGCCATTTGTCTCAACTCAGTCTCAATTCTGGTCTTTCTGTTATTTTTTACTTTCTATTTCTAGCCTTCCTCTATGTCATCCATGTTGCTTCCAAATGTATTCTTTTTGCTCCCTTCCTTGAGATATTGTTTCAAAGAGGTCATAGATTTCTTCACTGTTTTTAGGTCATTCACTGCCTGAGTATTTGTTGAACTAATCTGCTTCCTAGAAAAATATTTTCTAATATGTCTTTTCCTCAGCTTATTTGTTAGGGTCTGTTATGTTCTGTTGTCTTCCTTTCCTCTGCATGGGTTCCTGCCTAATCATTCTTCATCTTTAAATAGGGCCATTTCTGTCAATTTGTGAAACAAAGTGTTGTCACAGAAGACCAGACATTTCAGTTAAAGTATGTTCCATAAATTTTGTAAATATCTATCTGTGAACTGTTAAATGCTAGTGATCATTTTATTTACTAATATGGAAAGATTTTGAAATATTTTTAAGTTAAAAATATAAAAAGATGCATCGCTTTTTCTTCTGTGTCTACCAAATATAGTAACATTGTTACTGCTTCAAGATGATTTTCATTTTCTTTATTATAATTTTTTGAACAGTTGTAACTTTAAAAATAAAGGTAGTTTGTTTACACCATTTTAAAAGTATATCATGCTGAAAAGGAAATAGATCTTTTTTTCCTTTTCTTTTTTAGTAGTAGGATACATAGGCTCTTTAGGGGTTTCCCAGATAGCTCAGTAGTAAAGATCTGCCTGCCATTGTAGAATTGAGTTTAGTCCCTGGGTTGGCAAGAACCCCTGGAGGAGGAAATGGCCACTCACTCCAGTATTCTTGCCTTAAAAAACCCATGGACAGAGGAACCTGGTGCGCTACAGTCTATGGGGTCCTACAGTCTTTGGGGCCCCAAAGATTTGGATGTAATAAGAGCGAACACATAGGCTCTTTGTGATGAAAAAGTTTAAGAATGATTGACTTAGTACTTTTGACTGAGGGCAAGGATCTTTGGGGTGTTGTTCCAGTTCAGTTCAGAATTGGCCTTTATGCAAATAATTCTGTGTTTACTTCGTTGTTGTGAAATAATCCACCCTAACAGTAAAGGTTAAAAACAGAATGTCCTGTTGAATACCTCTGGGTCTAAAACAAAGGGATGAAAAATATATGACTTCTCTTTATGTTGTAAATCTCAATAAGGACCTCAATATGAGAAATTAGTGTCATCTCTCTGTTTTTGGAGAACCTTAAACAGTGTTGCTTGCTTGTTCAGTCAATTCAGTTCAGTCTGTCAGTTGTGTCTGACTCTTTGTGACTCCATGGACTGCAGCACGGCAGGCCTTCCTGTCCATCACCAACTCCCGGAGTTTATTCAAGCTCAAGTCCATTGAGTCGGTGATGCTAGCCAACCGTCTCATCCTCTGTCATCCCCTTCTCCCACCTTCAATCTTTCCCAGCATCAGGGTCTTTTCCAGTGATTCAGTTCAGATCAGTCGCTCAGTCGTGTCCGAATCTTTGCGACCCTGTGAACTGCAGCACGCCAGGCCTCCCTATCCGTCACCAACTCCCAGAGTTAACTCAAACTCATGTCCATCGAGTCAGTGATGCCATCCAGCCATCTCATTCTCTGTCGTCCCCTTCTCCTCCTGCCCCCAATCCCTCCCAGCATCAGTCTTTTCCAGTGAGTCAACTCTTTGCAAGAGGTGGCCAAAGTATTGCAGTTTCAGCTTTAGCATTGGTCCATCCAATGAACACCCAAGACTGATCTCCTTTAGAATGGACTGGTTGGATCTCCTTGCAGTCCAAGGGACTCTCAAGAGTCTTCTCCAGCACCACAGTTCAAAAGCATCAATTCTTTGGCGATCAGCTTTCTTCACAGTCCAACTCTCACATCCATACATGACCACTGGAAAAACCATAGCCTTGACTAGATGGACCTTGGTTGGCAAAGTAATGTTTCTGCTTTTTAATGTGCTATCTAGGTTGGTCATAACTTTCCTTCCAAGGAATAAGCGTCTTTTAATTTCCTGGCTGCAATCAGCATCCACAGTGATTTTTGGAGCCCCCCAAAATAAAGTCTGACACTGTTTCCATTGTTTCCCCATCCAATGATTGCTGCTGCTGCTGCTGCTAAGTCACTTCAGTCGTGTCCGACTCTGTGTGACCCCATAGACGGCAGCCGACCAGGCTCCGCCACCCCTGGGATTCTAGGGAAGACCTCCATTTACAAACCTATCTATTGCCATCTAGTGGACACAATATATATTGCCGTTTCCCTCCAAATTTTTTAACTCCAGAGAACTGGGGGCTTCCCTGATGACTCAGAGGGTAAAGAATCCGCCAGCAATGCAGAAGACACAAGTTCCATCCCTGGGTTGAGAACTATGAATAAGACTGAAATATAGGTTATATATAAAATTATCTGTAATATAATTCACAAAACTCCCTTCACACAAGGAAATAAATTTAGGCCCATGATAATTAACTAACTTACCCAAAGGTTTATAGCAATTAGTGACAGAACTAGGGCTGTGCTACAGGTCTCACATCTGTGCAGACTACCAGCAGCCCTGTGTCTATGGATTCCTTTGTTCTTGTCTTCTCATTCTCTCTGTCCCTCTTTCTCAATCACGTCTACTCGTAGAATCAATATAGAGCCATCTCTAACCTGAAAGACTTCCCTTTGGATTACAGCATGGTCTGGGTTTTCCCTTATCTATTTTTCCCTTTCCCTATTTTCCTTTTTACAAGAAAAATAGAGCTAGTATTTTTGGCAGTTAATTATTACATTTTCCCAGTTGGGAGAATAAGAAAGCTTTATGCACGATATAGTGAATGTCTTGTGATTCATGATTTGCCATCGGGTTGTAGAATGGCAACCTACTCCAGTATTCTTGCCTGGAGAATTCCATGGGCAGAGGGGCCTAGCTGGCTACAGTCCATGGAGTCCCATAGAGTCGGACACAACTAAGCAACTAACACTTTCACTTTCCCTTTATAATGTGCTACTCTCTATATATTAATATTATGGAGATTAACTCGCTTGATCCTCGCAACGATTCTGATGACTATTATTTCCATTGCTGGTGGTGATGTTGAGATGTGAGCCTTATTAGTGTGATTTCTGGGCCCATACACATAACCACTTTAAGACACGGTGTCTTAGACCTTGCTATTACTGATTGTTTCCTGTACTTGTGAATTCCCACAATGTCCTGCTAATTCTTGTTCACCATGTTTTCCAAACTTTCCTAATGAACACTGTGAGTTAAAAAAACTAAAGGGGCAGGTCTGTATAGTCAGAGTATGGTTTTTCCAGTAGTTATTTACGGCTATGAGATTTGAACCATAAAGAAGGCTGAGTGTCAAAGAATTGATGCTTTTGAATTGTGGTGCTAGAGAAAACTCTTGAGAGTCCTTTGGACAGCAAGGAGATCAAAGCAGTTAATCCTAAATGAAATCGACCCTGAATATTCATTAGAAGGAATGATGCCAAAGCTGAAGGCCCAATACTTTGGTCACCTAATGCAAAGAGCCAACTCACTGAAAAAAGATCCTGATGCTGGGAGAGATTGAAGGCAAAAAGAGAATGGGGTGGCAGAATATGAGATGGTTAGATAGCATCATTGACTCAATGGACATAAGTCAGAGCAAATTCCAGGAGCTAGAAGGACAGAGGAGCCCGGCGTGCTGCAGTCCATGGGGCCTCATAGAGTTGGACGTGACTTAGTGACTGAACACCAAGGGGCACCTTTGAGAAGATTTTGATTCTTACTGTTTGGATCGAGCCCAGGAATCCGTATCTTTAACAGGCACACCTATGGGAGTTTTTTCCTCCCAGTTAGGCCTGTTTGGCACAGTCTGCCCTGTCACAGTCGGAGAAGGCAATGGCAAGCCACTCCAGTACTCTTGCCTGGAAAATCCCATGGACGGATGAACCTGGTAGGCTGTAGTCCATGGGGTCGCTACGAGTCAGACATCACTTTCACTTTTCACTTTCACACATTGGAGAAGGAAATGGCAACCCACTCCAGTGTTCTTGCCTGGAGAATCCCAGGGACAGGGGAGCCTGGTGGGCTGCCGTCTATGGGGTCACACAGAGTCGGACACGACTGAAGTGACTTAGCAGCAGCAGCAGCCCTGTCACAGTACTCATCAGATTTTATTGTGATTCTTATTTTTTCAGTAAGTGTCTTACTCACTAAGCCATAAAATTCAGAGAAAATGGCTCTTTGGCCACTCCATCCCCACCCAGCATCAAATACCATTTTGCATACAGATCCACCATGTGCTGTGCTCAGTCATGTTTGACTCTTTGAGACCCCACGGACTGTAGCCCACCAGGCTCCTCTATCCATGGGATTTTCCAGGTAAGAATACTGGAGTGGATTGCCTTTTTCTCCTCCAGGGGATCTTCCTGATCCAGGGATCAAACCCGCGTCTTCTGCGTCTCTATGTAGACCCACATATCATAGATGCTGTTCAGTCAGTATCTGCCAAATGAATGTCTCTTTTATTTCCGAACTTGATTATAAGCTCCTAGAAGTCAGTGAGTCTTAGAGTCTACCAGTCCTGGCTTGGGCCCTGGTTAATGATACTAGGATAAAAGTGTGAATGTCAATAGATCATGGAATTTTAGGATTAGGAGAAACTTTGAGGCTAATTGTTTCTTTCACCCTCATGAGCAATTTAAGACATCATCAGTCCTGTATAAGTTCATACAATGTATTAGGGGCTGGACAGGAGAAAGTATGGTCAAGAAAAAAGGAGACACCTTTCAAATATCATTGTCTTGATTTCATGTTTTCTGCACATTTAAAGGGAGAAGGCACTGGCAACCCACTCCACTACTCTTGCCTGGAAACGCCCATGGACAGAGGAGCCTGGTAGGCTACAGTCCATGGGATCGCTAAGAGTCGGACACGACTGAGCAACTTCACTTTTTACTTTCATGTATTGGAGAAGGAAACGACAACCCACTCCAGTATTCTTGCCTGGAGAATCCCAGGGACAGGGGTAGCCTGGTGGGCTGCCGTCTATGGGTCGCACAGAGTCAGACACGACTGATGTGACTTAGCAGCAGCAGCAGCACATTTAAAGGGGGCTTCCCTAGTGGCTCAGCCATAAAGAATCCGCCTGCAATGCAGGAGATGCAGGTTCAATCCCTGGGTCAGGAAGATCCCTTAGAGGAAGGTTCAGTAACCCAATCCAATATTGTTACCTAGAGAATCTCATGGACAGAGAAGCCTGGAGGGCTACAGTCCACAGGCTTACAAAGAGTCAGACACGACTGAAGCGATTGAGCACACTCATTTCAATAGAGCTCTTCATCAGTTGTCATGGAAAATCTGAAATGCACATTCTGACTTTCCTGCCATAGTTGTTTCATTCTCTTGCTAGAAAAGTGGCAGAGGCAGTGGAAAAGAGTGGGATAAACCCTGTAAAAATAAAGCAGATGGGATGTGCTAAGTGATTTTGAGGAATGAGGAACATGAAAAGTTTCTTTTCTCTGCACCAGACACCCCCCTTTATCGGGTTCCTTAGGTTTTCTCCCACATGCTTAGATGAGAGGAATGAGTATTTTTAAGGGTCTCAATGAATATGTGTCCTTTATAGTTTGGTCCTTACAACAGAGTGATACGTTTTTCTTATGAAAAGAAAGGAAAAAAGGAAAAGAGAATGGAAGGATGGAAAAAAGAAAGAGAGAGACCCAGAGAGACCCAGAGAGAGAGGAGACAGACTGGGTGAGAGCAGAAGTGAGGGTCTGTGTTGAGCTGAGCACGTGGCCACAGATCGGAAGAGTCGCCAGGAGGAGAGAAATGAGAGGCAAGGGGAGTCATCGAGCTAGCCTCCTTCAGGGATCCTGGTCTCCTCTGGGCTCTTGGAATGAGCCACACGTTCTTCACCCGTGCTTTGTTCACAGCGCTCCCGTTGCCCAGCACAATTTGACATGTCCTCTGTGTTCTTTCTCCTTCAGGATCCAGCTCAGCCTCTGTCCTTCAGAGCTTCCAGGGGGAAGCTGGAATGAAATGAAATCCGTTTCACAGAAAGTGTGCTTCACAGAAAGTGTTCTGATCACTTGGTGTTTACTTATTTAGCGTTGGCTACTCTGTGGAGGGGAGAAGGCAATGGCAAGCCACTCCAGTACTCTTGCCTAGAAAATCCCATGGACGGAGGAGCCTGGTAGGCTGCAGTCCATGGGGTCGCTCCGACTCAGACATGACTGAGCGACTTCACTTTCACTTTTCACTTTCACACATTGGAGGAGGAAATGGCAACCCACTCCAGTGTTCTTGCCTGGAGAATCCCAGGGACGGGCGAGCCTGGTGGGCTGCCATCTATGGGGTCACACAGAGTCGGACACGACTGAAGTGACTTAGCAGCAGCAGCAACTCTGTGGAGGGAGTTAAGAGACAGAGCCAGAATTTGTAACCCAGTGCTGTCTCTTAATGTCTGGGTGATCTGGGACAAGTTGCTTAGCTTCTCTGAGCTTTGGTTTCCATCTTTATAAAATGAGGATAAGCAACATTATCTAGCCACATAGGATTTAGTGACGATTACATGAGATGGCCTGAGCAGAGGACTTAGAAGTATGCTGAGCACACAGTAAGAACTTGTTAGTATTGATATTAATACTGCCAGTAACTTTTTAGTGTTTATGACTTCTTTACCCTTAATGAAAAGTTCTGAGATGTCTGTTTAAAGGGTTGTATGCTTAGTGTTGGGGATTAAACAATGGTGACTATTTTATTTTCAGGGTTTTACAAATAGAACACATCACAGACATATTCACCCTTGTGAAAGAACATGACAATTGCCTTGAAAACTACATTAATTAACTTTTGATTAATGAGTTGATCACTTTTGTAAGAGGAATAAGTCATTATCAGAGCTTTTTCACAAGTCAGCAGCGATATTTTTATGAAAGCCACCTCTTTCAGAGGGAGGTACAATCTCACTCCTCCGCTACATCTCTTTACCCCACACCCCAAACCTGTACCAGAGTCAATGAATAAACACCTTGTCATAACATCTGCACCCACCCATGTGACCTCCATGTACACTGTTTATAGGATCTCCCCTGCCTCTGAGGAAGCACCGTGATGGGAACATTTCTTAAGTGTCCGCATGTTTCTGACATTTCTTCTAAATGCTAACTCATGTAAATTTAGAAGATGCAAAGCCCACTGGCCAGGTGTTCTCATTAGGCTGTGTGTGAGCACAAAAATAACAGATGAGCTTTACATCTGACAAGTGTCAAGTTCTGTTTTAAGGGAAACCAACAGGAAAGCATTTTTATAAGGTGGTGTGGTCTGAGCTCTTGGTTATGAATAAGCCAAAGATGGTGGTACAAATCATCTCTGTAGACAAGTCAGATTCATTATTATCACTCAAATGTGTGCCTACAAAAAGGCAGCCAGAAATCTCCTAGTAAGGATTTTGGATATCAATAAAAAGCATATTGGAAACACGATGAGAAACATTAATTTGCCCTTCTTCAAAACAATGGTGTATTTGTATCCAGAATATCCTGTGATCATTTTGAGTTAGAATTTGCAACATTAGGGAGCAAAGGATCATTCATTCCTTCATTTCTCTAAATATACAGATTATCTGCTTAGACCATCTTTCTATCCAGCTGATAGCAAACCCAACCTCAGTCATCGTTAGAGCTGTTTCCCTTCCCTTTGGGATCCCACAGGAATCCCAGGCTTCTATAATGCCAGAAAACAGAGGAGGCATGGGACCTAAGTCCATAACGTTGTCATTGTTACTGTTGCCCCATCATCTTTGCTGTGTGGAACTGGGCCAGCCCTGGTCCTCTGACATGGGTTAGATGTCATGCCTTATGTGAACTCAAGGATGCCTTTCAAGGGATAACGCTGCACTGCCACTGAGAGCTTTCCACTGTTCTACGTGCTGAGAGACACACTTCATAGGCATTGTGCAGTAAGATCCCAGCTGGGCCGGGCACACAAGTGAGAGCTAGGTCTCCACCTGGACAGGAATCCCCCCAAACCCCTGTCCCTTAAGCATTTTATCTCCACCCCCCTCCCCCTCCCATTTTCAGGAATCTGCCAACTTAATCCATTTTAAGACTCTGCAAAAGAAAGACACTTTGCTTTTGGGGGTGTGTGTGTGTATGTGTGTGTGTGACTCTGCAAAAGAAAGACACTTTGCTTTTGGGTGTGTGTGTGTGTGTGTGTGTGACTCTGCAAAAGAAAGACACTTTGCTTTTGGGTGTGTGTGTGTGTGTGTGTGTGTGTGTGTGTGTCTGTCCCAACCTTTAGAAGCACAATATTGAGAGTCTTTTTCCTAGATTGGAAGGTGGAGAAAAGGGAATTTATTTTTCCTGAATAACATATTTTGGTGAGTTCTTTAATTTATCATTGCTGTATTATAGCAAAAATGTGGTAAAGCTACAGGTCTCAAGAAGGCAAACTATAATAACCAAAGGATCACATGCATATATGAATATAATCCAAAAGAAATGAAAAATTCTTTATCTAGAAATATAATACTCCACACTTGTACAATGGAGATTTACAATAGTGATGGAGATGCATGAATCCATGTACATATATATTCAATTATAAATTAGGAGAACCTGAAACTTATTAAAATTCTAGAATATAGCCACTAAAAGAAGAGCAGAAACCTTTAAGCCTTAAGGTATATATTTTTACACTAAGGAAATGCCACTCTACTTCAATGTACAGAAGTTTTCAATCCAATAAAATATTATTTATTTGACTGCATCCAAAAAATGCTTCCCAGGTGGCGCTAGAGGTAAAGAACTCACCTGCCAATGCAGATGTAAGAGACTAGAGTTGATCCTTGGGTTGGGAAGATCCCCTGGAGAAGGAAATGGTAACCCACTCCAGTATTCTTGCCTGGAGAATCCCACAAACAGAGGAGCCCGGAAGGCTGCAGTCCATGGGATTGCAAAGAGTTAAACATGACTGAAGTGACTTAGCACACATGCACGTGCCATACAGTACAAAAAATGCTTACTTGGCTTACATTTTAAAAGTCAAGACATTTGTTCATCTGAAGTGTAATCATTTAAAAGTTTCAGTAAATTCACATATGGTAGGTTTTTAATGAACTGTTAAAAATCCTGGGGTTACAGTTTTTACTTTGGCCTTGGAGCACAGAATGAAGCAGGGCAAAGGCTAATAGAGTTTTGTCAAGAGAACGCACTGGTCATAGCAAACACCCTCTTCCAACAACACAAGAGAAGACTCTACACATGGACATCACCAGATGGTCAACACCGAAATCAGGTTGATTATATTCTTTGCAGCCAAAGATGGAGAAGCTGTATACAGTTAGCATAAACAAGACCAGGAGCTGACTGTGGCTCAGATCATGAACTCCTTATTGCCAAATTCAGACTGAAATTGAAGAAAGTAGGGAAAACCACTAGACCATTCAGATATGACCTAAATCAAATCCCTTATGATTATACAGTGGAAGTGAGAAATAGACTTAAGGGACTAGATCTGATAGATAGAGTGCCTGATGAACTCTGGACGGAGGTTCATGACATTGTACAGGAGACAGGGACCAAGACCATCCCCATGGAAAAGAAATACAAAAAACCAAAATGGCTGTCTGAGGAGGCCTTATAAATAGCTGTGAAAAGAAGAGAAGCGAAAAGCAAAGGAGAAAAGGAAAGATATAAGCATCTGAATGCAGAGTTCCAAAGAATAGCAAGGAGAGATAAGAAAGCCTTTCTCAGTGATCAGTACAAAGAAATAGAGGAAAAAAAACAGAATAGGAAAAACAAGAGATCTCTTCAAGAAAATTAGAGATTCCAAGGGAACATTTCATGCAAAGATGGGCTCGATAAAGGACAGAAATGGTATGGACCTAACAGAAGCAGAAGATATTAAGAAGAGGTGGCAAGAATACACAGAAGAACTGTACAAAAAAGATCTTCATGACCAAGATAGTCAGGATAACGTGATCACTGACCTAGAGCCAGACATCTTGGAATGTGAAGTCAAGTGGGCCTTAGAAAGCATCACTACGAACAAAGCTAGTGGAGGTGATGGAATTCCAGTTGAGCTATTTCAAATCTTGAAAGATGATGCTGTGAAAGTGCTGCACTCAATATGCCAGCAAATTTGGAAATCTCAGCAGTGGCCACAGGACTGGAAAAGGTCAGTCTTCATTCCAATCCCAAAGAAAGGGAATGCCAAAGAATGCTCAAACCACCGCACAATTGCACTCATCTCATACGCTAGTAAAGTCATGCTCAAAATTCTCCAAGCCAGGCTTCAACAATATGTGAACCGTGAACTCCCAGATGTTCAAGCAGGTTTTAGAAAAGGCAGAGGCACCAGAGATAAAATTGCCAACATCCGCTGGATCATGGAGAAAGCAAGAGAGTTCCAGAAAAACATCTATTTCTGCTTCATTGACTATGCCAAAGCCTTTAACTGTGTGGATCACAATAAACTATGGAACATTCTGAAAGAGATGGGAATACCAGACCACCTGACCTGCCTCTTGAGAAACCTGTATGCAGGTCAGGAAGGAACAGTCAGAACTGTACATGGAACAACAGACTGGTTCCAAATAGGAAAAGGAGTACGTCAAGGCTATATATTGTCACCTTGCTTATTTAACTTATATGCAGAGTACATCATGAGGAACGCTGGGCTGGAAGAAGCACAAGCTGGAATCAAGATTGCTGGGAGAAATATCAATAACCTCAGATATGCAGATGACACTACCCTTATGGCAGAAAGTGAAGAGGAACTCAAAAGCCTCTTGATGAAAGTGAAAGAGGAGAGTGAAAAGGTTGCCGTGAAGCTCAACATTCAGAAAACAAAGATCATGGCATCTGGTCCCATCACTTCATGGAAAATAGATGGAAAAACAGTGGAAACATTGTCAGACTTTATTTTTGGGGGGCTCCAAAATCACTGCAGATGCTGATTGCAGCCATGAAATTAAAAGACGCTTACTGCTTGGAAGGAAAGTTATGACCAACCTTGATAGTATATTAAAAAGCAGAGACATTACTTTGCCAACCAAGGTCCATCTAGTCAAGGCTATGGTTTTTCCCGTGGTCATGTATGGATTTGAGAGTTGAACTGTGAAGAAAGCTGATCGCCGAAGAATTGATGCTTTTGAACTGTGGTGTTGGAGAAGACTCTTGAGAGTCCCTTGTACTGCAAGAAGATCCAACCAGTCCATTCTAGAGGAGATCAATCCTGGGTGTTCATTGGAAGGACTGATGCTAAAGCTGAAACTGCAATACTTTGGCCACCTCATGCAACGAGTTGACTCACTGGAAAAGACTCTGATGCTGGGAAAGGTTGGGGGCAGGAGGAGAAGGGGACGACAGAGAATGAGATGGCTGGATGGCATCACCGACTCTGTGGACATGAGTTTAAGTGAACTCTGGGATTTGGTGATGGACAGAGAGGCCTGGCGTGCTGTGATTCATGGGGTCGCGGAGAGTCGGACATGACTGAGCGACTGAACTGAACTGAACTGAACTGAAAGACGTACTAGTAAATAGCCACCTTCTCTATAGTCACCTATGTATCATCCCGCCTCTTTTCTCACACCTGTGCTCTAGCAAGCAAAACAGCTCCTCAGGCTGTCCCCTCACTCTGTTTTCCTTTCCAATCTCTGATTCCAGATATTCTACCACCAATTTGCACCTTAGTGCTTATATTTAAGGTACATAAAATTGTTCAGAATCTTTCTTTTTTTTTATATATTATGTATTTTTTAAATTTGAATTTTATTTTATAATTGATATACTTTATTGATGAAAGTTTTGAAAGTAAAAAGATTATAAAAACAGTCATAATTCCAGCCACATAGATATTAACCCATCTAGCTGAGAGTTTCTAAATCTAACATGAAAATCTATTTCTTTTGGTAAGAGAATTCAACCCTTTTACATTTAATGAAATAACAATTATATTGTATTTATCCTTAACATTGATGTCTTTTTTATTTTACTTTTTTTCCCACTTTTTCCCATTTTCTTACTGGCCAACTCTATCAAATATTCTTATTCCTTTCCTCACATTGTTCATTTATACGATCTACAGTGCTTTGTCATTCCATTATTGGTTATCTTCTTAGCTCTTGCAAATACACTTAAATTTAAACATATTTCATCTCCCTCCTATTCCCCTCTACTTCATTCCACAAATATTTTTTGAATGTTTACTATATTACATTTTGTTGGGTAAGTTAAAAATTTAAGTAGTCCTGCTTCTCCTCTCCCCCATATAATTTTTCATCACTTTAAATGACAAAGCTGATTAGTAGTCTTGTAAAAATGAAACAATCCAAAGTTGAACTAATAATTCAGTTCCTGTGCCGTCTTCGTTTTCTACTCCCTGGTGGCTCAGAGGTTAAAGCGTCTGCCTCCAATGCGGGAGACCCGGGTTCGATCCCTGGGTTGGGAAGATCCCCTGGAGAAGGAAACGGTAACCCACTCCAGTATTCTTGCCTGGAGAATCCCATGGACGGAGAAGCCTGGTGTCGCAAAGAGTCGGACACGACTGAGTGACGGAATGGAACGGAGGTATAATAATCGTTAACAGTTTAGTGAGTGCCCTTCTACACCTTGCTCCAGGCATATGGGTACCTTCTAAATGTATTGTCTTGAAATTTGCATTTTAAATTAACATTCCTTTTAGATAAATACATCTAATTTATTTCTGTTTAACAGTTGCATGATCTTCTGTAGTTTGGGAGTACTAGAATTTAGATTGTCAACTCTTATTGTTTATTGATAGCATTCACCTGGTTTTCAGTTTTTTCCTTTTTATTCCTGTTTATTGCTAAACTGGGTGATAAAGTATCAACATTGGAATTTTGACATCTGTGTGTTTTAATACATATTACTATATTACTTTCCCAAAATTTTGTAATGGTTCTCATTCTCAGTGTTTGAGAATGCCTCATACACTCATTAGCACTGAATATTTAAAATTTTTTTATTAATCTTTTACGATTTCTGCCAAAATGATAAATGAAAACAGGAACTTTATTCTTGCCTTAATTTGTATTTCCCTTGGCTTAAAGTAAGATTGAGCCTCACGGCATAAGTTTATTGGTCACTTAGATTTCCTCTTTTGTAAATGTCCTCGTCATCTATTATGCTTTGTTTTCTAGTGGGCTATTCTTTTAGGAGCATTTCATATATAAGAGACATTAAAGTATTTCATAGGTAAGAGATATTACAAATATTTTCTAGATTATTATTTATTTACATTTTGCTTTTGTCATTTTTCTTAATAATTTGTTAAGATTTTTATTTAGTTAAATATGTCTGTCTTTTCTTTCATAGATGTTCCATTTTCTGACTTGCTAAGGACTATTTTTCTCACTCTAAAGTCATAAAAATGTTGTAAATTATATTTTAATAATTTTAATTCTTATACTTTATATTTTAATCTTTATCTGTAACATGTGTTTTATGAGATATGAGAAACAAATCTAGTTTTGTGGGCATTTCCCCCCACCCTGGTGGTACCAATTTTATCAGCACCATTTATTTAGTATGGGTTTTTTACTCTCAGTAAATCAAAATTCCACATTTATCACATGTTCAGTTCCATACATGCTTGCATCTTCTTCTGGATACGTATTCTATTCCATTTATTTATTCCTTTGCCAATACCATCACTATTTTCTATATAGTCACTTTGTGGTTGTAACTCATTTTTAAGGAGTCTGAACTATATGGGTGCAAAAATGGGGAAGTTTTATTTTTTCCTGGAACTGCCCTCACATTTTCCTACTTGAACTCCATGTCTTTCTAGAGGTTGAGTGTCTTAATGACATCTTGGTCATGTGCTCCAACTTTCTAGTCTCTTTGTCTGTTAAATATTTGGTTTTTAAGACTCCACTGTGCTTATTTTTGAACTTCAGTCTCGATTCGGAATCATTCTCTCTATCCCTAGTGCCAAGTAGGCCTGTCTGTGGTACCAAGGGCTTGTGGCAGGGTGAAGTGTGGAGTCTATGTTATATCAATACACATACCCTTTCAGTTTCTCTTTGAATATATCTATGCCTTCCTCCCTTCAGACTCTATTCTCCGGGAAACATTGATTGCTCCCATGACTGAGTGGCAGCTTGATGGTGGTAAGAAGATGATCTAGATTTCCCTGCACTTCATTCCTGTTGTCTGATGGTTAGTGATGGGTCCATATAGACAGTGTGTGATATGTTTTCTTGGTCCAATGGGCAGATTTCAACTTCATGCTGAACATTTCTGGGGCTGTTAACAGCCCCCTTCTCTAACCCAGAAGCAGCAATGTCTCTCCCAGGCAGTTGCATCAGCAAAGTTTTGCCCTAGCCTTGCAAGTTCTTCAGTTCAGGAAGTACCTAGTTAGAAAACAAGGTCCTGGCTTCCCCTTTGGGGAGTTCCCTACCCAGAGTTTGTTTCTGAATTATTCTCTTGGGGCTTCTTGGGAGGGGAATTAACCCGTCCCTGCAGGATCTTGGGAAAAAGCTTCTCTCCAGGAATGTGACATTCTTCATAAAGCTGAGCTTACATATCTCCTTGAGTCGTCTTCCTGTACTGACTGGGCAGTGGGGCTCAGAGCAGTAAGGCCTGTTCTGAATGATAATTTCTCAGACCCCTCTGAGAACAGTTGGCCAGGTCCATCTCCAGTGGCTTTTTAAATTGCTTTTTATCGCCAATTTTATAGAGAGCCAGGGTAAAGGGGCAAAAATACTATTGCAGTTTTAATGTCTGAAAGGCAAGAAATTCCTTACTGTGTTTTTATTGTTGTTGTTTAGTCAGTAAGTTGTGTCCAACTCTTTGTGACCCCATGGGCCTGCTAGGCTCTTCTGTCCATGGGATTTTTCAGGCAAGAATACTAGAGTGGGTAGCCATTTCCTTCTCCAAGAGATGTTCCCAACCCAGGGATTGAACCCATGTCTCCTGCATTGGCAGGTGGATTCTTTACCACTGAGCCACCTGGGAAGCCCTTATGTTTGTTTTTTTTTTAATACATCCCAGTTTAATGATAACTATGCATATGGGCTTCCCCAATGGCTCAGATGGTAAAGAATCTACCTTCTATGTGAGAGACCTGGGTTTGATCCCTGGGTCAGGAAGATACCCTGGAGAAGGGAATGGCAACCCACTCCAGTATTCTTGACTAGAGAATTCCATGGACAGAGGAGCCTGGCAGGCTACTGTCTGTGGGATTGCAAAGAGTCGGACACAACTGCGTGACTAACACTTTCACTTTCATGTGTATGTGCATGCCAAGTCACCTTAGTCATGTCTGACTCTGTGATCCTGTGAACTGTAGCCCACCAGACTCCTCTGTCCATGGGATTCTCCAGGCAAGAATACTGGAGTGGGTTGCTGTGTCCTCCTACAGGGGATCTTCCCAAACTAGGGGTCAAATCCACATCTCTTATGTCTCCTGCGTTGGCAGGTGGGTTCTTTAACATCGCACCATCTGGAAAGCCCCAGTAATAACCATGAACCCATCAAAAAAGCTTACTTATTGACCTCCTTCTGTCCCACTTTAGCCCCCTTCTCATCCTTCAAATTCAGTTCAAAACTGCTTCTACAATAATGTCTTCCTAACCCCGAAGAATTGGAGAAGGAAATGGCAACCCACTCCAGTGTTCTTGCCTGGAGAATCCCAGGGACGGGGGAGCCTGGTGGGCTGACGTCTGTGGGGTCGCACAGAGTCAGACACGACTGAAGTGACTTAGCAGCAACAGCAACAACCCCGAAGACCAGGCTATTTCTCCCATTACATGTTATCCTCATGTGCCTCATATTTGAACACTATCACAACTGTAGTTAATTAATGGCTTGATACATTATGCAATGTGTGTCTTTCCTGGTAGATCGTGGGAATAGAAAGTCATAAAGATGGGAACTGGCCCTGACTCACCTGCCCCCTGTGAGTGCCTTACGCATGCAGGCCCTCAGTCTCTATTTACCGAGCAGGCGAATGACACAGTCTGAACTGTATCGCAAAGAACAGGCAGAAGGACAGGAGGAGAATGCTTTGAAGAGAAGACTGGTCTTAGCAAAAAGTTGAAAGTATAAGCACTTGTTTTATATGTTAGGACCTGAAAAATAGATTGGCTTGGTGTGAGCAAGGGCTTTGCTGTGGGGAATTTTGGATAGATAAAGCTGGAAATGTGGATTTGGGGTAGAATGAAGTGAGCCTTGGATATGAACATCTGTTGAACAAACAACAGAGGTCCTAGTTCATCAAAAAACATAGAATCTACCTTTTAAAGAGGCTTCCAAGGTGGCGCTAGTGGTAAAGAATCTGCCTGCCAATGCAGGAGATGCAAGAGATGGCGTGTTTGATCCCTGGGTCAGGATGATTCCATGGAGTAGGAAATGGCAACCCATTCCAGCCTTCTTGCCTGGAAAATTCCATGGGCAGAGAAGCCTGGTAGACTACAGCCCATGGGGTGGCAAAGAGTTGGGCTTGACTGAGCACACAGCACACACACACCTTTTAAAACCTGCCTAGATACATTGAGATGGGAAACAGCTTTGTCTAATTGGATTAAGAGGAATAAAACACTTGAAGACTTGGGAATGTTGTTCAAAAGGCTTCTAATCTTAACATATGCACTCTCTCCTTAAATAGGTGCTTAGAACTTTGGTAATAGTTCTTAAATAGATGCTTAGAAATACAAAAATGCATAATCTCAGAACTTATTATATATCATGAAATGTAATGATAAAATACAACTCATAATGAACACCTTCAGCCTCCTTCCTGGAAATTCTAGAATTTCCCATCATCCTTGTTGGAAAAATGAGAACCAATTCTTTTTACTAGAAGAAGTTTAAATTCTTTATTTTTCCTTGACATTTTGCTGAAAAGATTTTGATTAGAAGCACAGGAAACAAAAGTCCTTTATTCATCGAATAATATACTTCATTGCTTTCTCCAGCAGATCATCTCCATAGGAGGGGAAATAACTCAGTTTCTGAAGTTCTTTAGATATTAGCTGTTCTGTTAAGCATTTCCTGCAAGCTTATGAACTGATATCTCAGTTTTAGGGGGAAAAAACAATTATGCTATTAAATTCCTTTTATTTATTATATCTTGATCTTCACCTTTTATATCTGTCTATCTAGTTGTCTTTATTATTATTTATAAAATATTAAATAATGAGAATTGGTTTCACTTAATCTTCCATTCTCTCTCTAAATGCCTGATAGGCAACCCAAGTTAATTTCTCCCTCTCTGTCACCCTTCCAAAACTCAGGAGTCTGGAAGTGGCAGAGACTTTTATCCATCTTGGAATTTCAAGTGATCTGACTCTAATTGTTGTTGCTGTTCAGTCACTAAGTTATGTCTCACTCTTGCGACCCCATGGACTGTAGTCCCCAGCCTCCTCTGTCCGTGGGATTTTCCAAGCAAGAATACTGGAGTGGATTGCCATTTCCTTCTCCAGACTCTGATATTACTTGTGCTTATTACCACTCCATGTCCTGGCAGGACAGAGGAAGTTAATATCCAATGTAGAATGTTGCTTTTGCTATTTTTAAATCTTAATGTTTTAGATTCCCTGCTTTAAAATTAGTAGTTGCTTGTGGTAATATGTTTCTTATTTGTGTTTAGCACAAATATCCCTCAAGGGAACAAATTATTTGTGATGAAAAAAAAGGGTCAGAGGATTAACTAGATGATGATGAGAACCAACATCAAACAGCATTTTGTGATTTTATTTATTAAGCATTTTTGGCTATGTTATATGTTTTACTCTTTATAATTACCTATGAGAAGTATTTTATTCCCATTTTATAGAAGGGAAAAGTGAGACTCAGAGAAATTAAATTAATCTGTCTAAGGTCACATAGCTGTTGGGTAGCAAATCTGAAATCCAGATTTTCTCTAGGTTCTAGTAACAACTGGGACAATATACCCTTTGACCTCTTTACCCTGCACTTATGTATGTGATCTCCCATGCTTTATGTAAATGCACCTATAATGTAAATATTTGGACTCTTTTTTTTTCTTGTACACATGCTGTCAATAAATGTATGGAGTATGAATAAATGTATGGGGTATGAATCTAGACCACAAGTTTGCTGCTCTAAATGAAGAAAAGATCCCTTCTTAATGCTGCCTTACTCGGTACTTCCTTCTAAATTTAGAACTCTATTTTTCAATCAGGGTTCTTCAATAACAGAAATGCTTTAAAAAGGAATGTCAAAACTAGAGATGGGGTGAGATGAAAGAGCGGAGAGCTATATTTTATTGAATTGCGTCATTATCACCAACTGAGTCACCCACTGAGTAGAATTAAACTTTTCCCCATCTGAGCTGGCAAAGACATTTTAAAGACAGAAGAAATTTGAGAACTAGGATTCTTAGCTTTCTGATAGAAAAAATCTGAAGATTCAGATAAAAGTGTGGGAAATGGCAACCCACTCCAGTGTTCTTGCTTGGAGAATCCCAGGGACGGGGGAGCCTGGTGGGCTGCCGTCTCTGGGGTCACACAGAGTCGGACACGACTGAAGTGACTTAGCAGCAGCAGCAACAGCAAACACAAATAAGAACGTATCACCACAATCAACTACTAATTTTAAAGCAGGGAATTTAAAACATTAAGATTAAAAAAGAGCAAGAGAGAGATAAAAAAAATACCAACATTCCACATTGGATAAGCTTTTTCTCAAATTTGTTTTTCTTTTCCACCAATGTATCTCACTTAAGAAGTTTCTTACTCTGTTGTGTCAGATCTATGAGACATGGCTATATGAAGACCAGACATTCTTATTTATCATTCTTCTGAACCCTGTTTCCAGAGTCTGACTTTTTCTCATTCTCACTTGAATGTGTGCTTCCAGAAAGGAATTAGAATCTATAAAAGTACTTGTGTAGCGAGCACAGAGCATTTAATGTTTACCAGTGTTGCATTCTCTGTTAGTTTGAAGGAACTGTTTAAATATTGGTCTCTCCCAAAATTTCTTCCATTAAATAGACAAAGAATATCACCATATCCAAAATAGAGTTTGCCTTCTGTTCTATGGCTGTTAAATATTTTTTCCTATCTTAAGGATTTTATTTGCCACAGACATATGAGATTATAAAATTAAATTCCAAGAAGAGGACTTAAAATCCAGCTTTTTTTTTAAAGTGGAAATTGTAATCTCTTTTATTCAGATATTGAATTTTTATTATATAAATATTTATTGAACATCTGCTATATGCTAGACTTTGTTCTAGACACCCTGAATACAGCAGTGAACCAACAAGTAAAAGCTCCAAGTGAGAGGAGGCATAATATTCTATTCCAGTAGGAGGAGGAAAAATAAATATCTGTGTGAGATGATAGTAAGTGCTGGGAAAGAAAATGAAGCAATATGGAAATAAAAACTGACAAGGAGTTCTTATGTGCAGATCTGTGACAAAGTGATTTTTGAGTGGCAGAGACCTCACGATAGGAGCTGAAAAGTATGAGCCATGAGATTATCTTGAGGGATAGTCTAGCAGAAGTAGCTGCAAGTAGAAAAGCCCCAAAGAGTGAGGAATTTCACAAGGGGGTTGTTGTGGCTGCCATACAGTGTATAAGGAGGGGCAGTGATAGGAGGTGAGAGGAGACAGAAAGTGGGAGGCCCAGTTATGTAGGGCTTTGTAAGTTGTGGTAAAGACATTGGATTTTACTCCATATGAGATAGAAAGCCATTGAAGGAATGACATAATCTAACTTAGATTTGAAGAAGTATTTTCCTGCTGTTGTGTGGAATTTAGACTATAAGAGGGCTGGGTTGACCAGATGGACTGATGCTATAAAGATACAGGGAAGAAATGAGGGTAATTTGGATTATAGCAGGTGGTATGTTAAAGACTGGTTGCAACCCAGATGTTCAATAATCAATCATTCTTGCATCAATTGTGTTCCTCATATAGGATCTCATATAAGAAGCAAACCAAGCATTAGCGGTGCCAAGAAAATGTTTGTACAAAGAAGAGTGAAAGTCGCTCAGTCATGTCTGACTCTTTGCGACCCCATGGACTATACAGTCCATGGCATTTTCCAGGCCAGAATACTGGAGTGGGTAGCCTTTCCCTTCTCCAGGGGATCTTCCCAACCCAGGGATCAAACCCAGGTCTCCCGCATTGCAGGTGGATTCTTTACCAGCTGAGATATCAGGGAGGCCCATAGAAAGAAGTGATAAGCTATACCAAACGCTACCTATAGTTTCATGTAAGAGTTGGCCTTTGGATTTAGCAATATGGAGGACATAGGTAACATTGACAGTAGTAGCTTCCATAGGTCATTGGGAATGAAAAACAGATTGGAGAATGCTCTAGAAGAAACAGGGAGACAGAGGGCATAGAGATAGTGGTGTAGAATATTTCTCAATCTTGTTTTCATTACCACCTCCCTAAGGAACTTTTTTAGGACAACTTTCCTAGTTGCCCTCCACCTGCCCCACCTACCCCAATGGACTTATAATATCATGGATATACTTTATGTTTGCTACACATTGTGTATACACACACACACACACACACACACACACATATATTTATATACACACATTGTATATAAAAAGAATAAGAATTGTTTGCCATTCAAGAGCCAATTTTTGCTCTTTGAAGGTTATACTGTTTCTACTAAGAATGTCATAGTTTAGACAGTCCTATAGAGGAGTTTTTTTTCTGTGAAAGGGGGCAAAGAATTGGACTGGTAGCTGGAGGATGAGGTTGTATCATGTTTTCATTGTTTTGTATGTTTTAAGATGGGATGTATTATGACATGTTCATTACTGATGGAAAGATTATAGTAGAAAGGGGAAAATTGATGTTGTAGATCCAGACTGGACAGTGACGGGAGTCACGGTCTTGAGTAGGAGATAGAGGATGGGGCCTTAGATGGGAGCCCCAGTTCTCCCAGAATAGCAGGAGGGAAGCAGAGCATACAAGCATATGTGGGGACAGGAAGATGTCTTTGGAAATTAGAGCCTGTGGAAGTCATTTTCTTATTGATTTGTTTCTCAGTGAAACAGGAAGCAGAACCATCAGCTGATATTGAGGAGAGGCAGGAGGTTTTGAAGGTGTAAAGGGAGAAGAGAGGTGTGACATAGTCCCCTAGGGAAATGGATTGAGCAGAGTGAAGTAGGGTTGTTGGGCAGCACTAAGAATCCCAGGGACGGGGGAACCTGGTGGGCTGCCGTCTATGGGGTCGTACAGAGTCAGACACGACTGAAGCGACTTAGCAGCAGCAGCAGCAGCAAGATCCACTCAGACCTAGTGATTATGAGTTTAGAAATGAGACTAGCCAGTACTTTTTCCATTCAGCACTTTATCTCCTCTAAGCACATTAGACATTTTATGTATTTGAATCACTGAATAAATGACTGAAGTGAGTGAATTTATGCTGCATGCTACTTAAGATTTTTTCATTTTACTACTGACGTGTTTTAAATTGGAATGTTTTATACTTGATTTTTTATTAAAATTAAGGCTTTTACCAGGTGGAAGGATGAGGGGAAGGGATAGATTGGAATGGACATGTACACACCACTATATTTAAAATGGATAATCAACAGTGACCTACAGTATAGCACGGGGAACCCTGCTCAATGTTATGTGGCAGCCTGGATGGGCGGAGAGTTTGAGGGAGGATGGATACATGTTTATATATGGCTGAGTCCCTTTGCTGTTCACCTAAAACTATCACATTATTTGTTAATCGGCTATACCCCGATACAAAATTAAGTTTAAAAAAAAAAATTAAGGCCTTTAGGTAAAAATTTAAGAATGGCACAACTTGGTTAAACTTCTCTGATCAAAATAACAAAAATCAATGAAGATCTTTAGTGCCTTTGTTTTAGTTGATACTGTTGCTGAATATGGGAAGAAGATGTAAAATTGACAGTAGCTTGAATCTCTTTCTAAATATATTATTTTCATAAAAAGGAAACAAATCGGTGGTAGTTTCTTTGAGGATGTGGTAGTCATTCTCTATAAATTCCTAAACTTTTAAACTATGCTTATTCATTCATCTATTTATTAATTTAATAAGTATTTTCTCAGGATCTCCTCTTACATCAGCCATGGAAAGAACAAAACTGAATATAGCTTGATTCCTGCCTTGAGGTCCATTACAAGTTTCTGGATGTTACACTACTTTTAGAACAAGTGTATGTAATTTGCTGTAGACTACAAAAGATACACTCAAACTAATATTTTTAGAGAATGTGGTTCCTATGTAGTATCACATACAACACTGATAAAGAGAGAATATGACGAAATTTGTAAAATAAAAAATTCAAGCACATTAGTAAATTCAGTATATGTAAAATATGTTTAACTGAAGAGTGTGCTCACAGAGACTGCTGTGCCATGACTATAACTGTGTGCTTCATCTTAATTAGAAATTACTAATTCCTTTTTCAAAGACTTTTTATTTTGTATTAGGGTATAGTGAATCAACAGTATTATAGTTTCAGGTGAACAGCAAAGATGCTCAGCCATACATATACATTCTCCCCCAAAGCCTCTCCCACCCAGGCTGCCACATAACATTGAGCAGAGTTCCATGTGCTATATAATAGGTCCTTTTTGCTTATCCATTTTAAATATAGCACTGTGTGCATGACCATCCCAAACCCCCTAACTGTCCCTTCATCCTGGCAACCATAAGTTCATTTTCTCAGTCTGTGAGTCTCTTTCTGTTTTGTAAGTAAGTATATTTGTATCATTTCATTTTAGATTCCACATGTATGGGATGGCATACAATTTTTCTCCTTCTCTGTCTGACTTGACTTCACTCGGTATGACACTCCCCAGGTGCATCCTTGTTGCTGAAAATGGCATTATTAGAAATTACTAATTCTTAAAGAATTATTTAATTCTCAAGATTTTTATTCTTCCCTTTTTCAAGACCAGTTGGTCCTTTTGAAGAGTTAAGTGTGAAGTGAAAGTGTTAAGTTGCTCACTTGTGTCCGACAGTTTGCGACCCCATGGACTGTAGCCCACCTGGCTCCTCTGTCCATGGAATTCTTCAGGCGAGAATACTGGAGTGGGTAGCCATTCCCTTCTCCGGGGGATCTTCCCAACCCAGGGATCGAACCTGGGTTACCTGCATTGCAGGCAGATTCTTTACCATCTGAGCCACCAGGGAAATTTCCTTTGAAGAGTTAACAGCTTCATTAATTTGGTGCATGATTCATTCTTCTGTTGGGGTTAGGCCGATGCCACAGGCTGCAAGACACACAGATGAACAGCATGTGGCAGTGTTTAAATGCTGTTCGAGAAGCTGATGCCACTGGCCTAAGGCAATTTAGAACACTTTTCTACAGTGACTGCACATGCATCTCGGGATTATATTTTTCTTTTATATTGTTATGTGTCATGTTTTGTTTGCCAAACAGAATATAGAAAATGAATAGGCAGTTTTCTGGCAACAGTCTTAGTAGATAAATTGTCAGAATGAGCTCTGTTGCTTAAGAAAAGCATAAACATAATTTAGTCACTGTATGTGACTATATGTAGGTTGTTGCTATGGGAAATTTTGGTCTGGCCAAAGTGTTATTTTCTTTGAAAATTCTGATGGACCAAGGTTCTCTTTGTTTTCATAATACTCCCATTCTACTCCCTCCCTCCCAAAGAGCGAGCTATCCCATTCCTGAGGTTTCACTTGTGTACATGTAGTTGCATGAATCTAACATAACTGTGAATTTATCTTGTCATGACTTTATAGATATTATTTGAATGAAAGAATTAAGCTTTTGTTTCATTTTTTTAAGCTTTCAAAGAGAGTTTTCTTTCATTTATATTTTTCCCTCATATACAATGGAGTAAATTTTAGGTCATCCCCAAAATACAGATGTGTGTATCTGTGAATGTGTGTATCCTCCTCATTGTCCTTCACATTTTAAGATACTGCTACTCACAGTGATTGAACTCTTTATATAATAACATAATGAAGTGAAAGCTGTATGAACAGACAGTAGTATTATCAGACAGTAGATATGTAAAGATATTTTTAGTTTGTGACTATTGTCTTTCTGCATGAATGTTCTCACTACACATTCTTTTATATTTACTGTCATCACAAAGACTTTGCTTTGACAGAATGTGGTACCTTATTGCCCTCATTGCTAATTGCTTTCCAATTAATTATCATACATATATATCTAATGAACATTCACTGTATTCCAGGAATTGCCCCAGATTCTGAGTTCACCTAAGTCAATGAACTCTGGCCCCAGTTCTTAAAGCGCTCATAGTGGGAAGATATGTATGTGTCTATTGCATTTATCTTCTATTTGCTTCTGAAATATTTTTTTTTAGTATAATTAAGCTTAAGAGCAACTTCAGGCCATTTCTTCTGCCCTTCTTCCTACTTTGGCTCTGTTGCTTATTATCTATGTGTCCTTGGGCACATTACTTAACTTCTCTGGCTCCCTGATTCCTTTTCTGTACAGTGGAGGTGATAATTCCTATTTCATCAGGGCATTTGGGGAGATTAAATGTATTAAAACTCCTAATAAATTGCTGGCATATGATCAGTGGTTAGTGAAAGGAAACAGCTTCTGCTGTTGCTTAACTTGTATTTGTCACATGTCTGGCACTTATTGCTAAGGTTTATTTCCCTTTCATTCCCTTGCTTTTACCCACTCTTCAAGCACATGGCCAGTTGGGAATTTAAAACTAAAGTGAATAGAAATAGCTCCAATTTGTTATTATTTTTTATGTGCTGGATATTTTATATGTCTAGCTAATAATCCTAAAACAATGTAGTATTATTATCCCTACTATATTGGAGAATACCAGGGAGATTTAACAAAAAAATAGTTTCTTTCTTTGCAAACTGAATATGTCTTTATTTTTTTAATGTATTTATTTTGAATTGGAGGATAATTGCTTTACAATATTGTGTTGGTTTCTGCCATAGATCAACATGAACAAGCCATAGGCACGCATATGTCCCCTCCCTCTTGAACCTCCCTCCCACCTCCTACCCCATCCCACCCCTCTAGGTTGTCACAGAGCACAGAATTTGAGCTCCCTGAATACAATACAATACAGCAAATTCCCACTGGCTATCTGTTTTACCTATGGTAATGTATATGTTTCAGTGCTATTCTCTCTATTGGTACCACCATCTCCTAAAAATTACTTTCTAAAGCTATGAAATTAGCTATCTAGAAGGACGAAATACTGACTCCAAAACCAATCATTATCTTACTACCACACATTTTTTTCCCAAGATCCCTTCTAATTCTGAATACTTTAATTTTTTAAAAAATGGATGTGCCTTATGATCATAAGCAGTAGAAGTTTTCATTTGAACCCAATCTCATACTCTCAAAATCTGGATGCCCAATGCTGTCATTAACAAAATAAGGTATAAAATCTGAATTTTTATAAGTATGACTGATAGTCTATGGACAGACCAGAGTTCCCCTGGTAGTTCTCAGATCCTACCATCTTCATCAATTGATTTTTCTGTATCTTCTGAAAGATTTCTTTATAAGGGAGAAATGGGGGGGGATATAATGGGGGGAATACTTTCCTTCTTTAGGCTTTCAGAAAGATTTTAAAAATTTTGATAGAGATTTATCACTTTGATTTTTACTAAAAGATTTATTTTGATATTTTGACTTTTCTTTAATCCTAAGTGGTAAACATGTGCCAACAAACAGTCTGTGCTCACTTAGGTAGAGTAGTTCTCTATTTAGTACTTTGTGGTCCCTGTAACCTGAGGACATCAGGCGTGAAAAGATGATGCAATTAGGGAGAGGTACAGCTGACCCCTGGGGCTCAGTTGTTGAGCCATTGCCTTCTGGGTTCAATGTAGCAAGAGTTCCTGATTTAAGAAAGAGGAACTTATGGGTGTGTATTTTCCATGGAGAAACTGAACAAACTCTTAAATTGAATTAGAATAATGAGAATTCTATGTAGAATTCTGAATATTAGCTTCTAAATGGTTACTTTGGGCAAATGCCCATCTATCTGGGTTTCATTTTTCCCTTCTGTAAAATGAGACCATTGAACTCTAGAACTCCAAGATCACTTCTCAGTCTAAAATCTAATCCAAAATGATTCTGTAAGAGAACAAGTGTGTGTGTGTGGAGAGGGGGGGGGGGTGCGGGGGTTGGGGTAGGGAGGGTGGCTGATCGCTGTTTGAAATGTGAATTATTTGAACATGAGTTCATAGAGTATAGATGTCAGAATCGTGTTTAGAAAATGTTAATGTGGGTGAGTGAGAGAAAAATATCTCATTGTTGTTTACAAACACCTTAGTTAACAAGCTTGCACCTTTCCTGAACACATTAGATTTTGGGGGAGGAAAGAAAAAGACTTGTATTTAAATCAGGATTCAGTTTTTTTAAGATTATGTTTAATTTGTCTTTTTTATCCATTAAACTTGAGTTTCTTGAGTCTTACACTATTTCTACCATCGTACATTGCCCCAAGTAATGTTTCTTGAATGAATGAATGAATTGAATGATAAAATCCCCAGTGTGCCTGATCACACACTGTGGACAACTATGAGAAAGTACAGCTTCTTCAATTTAGCACTCTGTTTAGCTTCAACTATCTCATCACCTATTGTGTACCTACTTTATGTTGAAGGGAAAAAAATCAGGTACCAAATGACAAAAGAATTCTCTGCTTATCCTCTTCCTTCACTGCACTGTCATTAAAGAAAAGCACACTGCTGTATTTTTGATGGCTAGCTGAATGATTCTTTGAACTTTTACAAACAAATAATTTTTATTTCTATAAGCAATTCTACTTATACAGTACAATCACCAAATGAAATATAGCAGAAACGTAGGTAAGGCTTTTCTTCCATTTGCAAAAAGGCACATCTAAAGCAGCAACCAATAGCAAATAGCAAAACCAAAAAAAGAAGGTTTGGGAATTGTGTGTGTGGACGTGAGGTTAGATGTTTGGGTGTGACTGTAGATAAAATGAGGGAGGAATGGAATTTAAAGACATTGTTATTTGGATACATTAATATTCTGAAGCAGCTCATGAGTATAGTACCAACTCTAAAAATAGTAAGTTTCAGTATTTAGTTCAGTTCAGGCACTCAGTCATATCTGACTCTTTACAACCCCATGGACTGCAGCGCACCAGGCCTCCTTGTCCATCACCAACTGATGGAGCCTGCTCGAACTCATGTCCATCAAGTCAGTGATGCCATACAACCATCTCAACCTTTGTCGTCCCCTTCTCCTCCTGCCTTCAATCTTTCCCAGCATCAGGGTCTTTTCAAATGAGTCAGTTCTTTGCATCAGGTGGCCAAAGTACTGGAGCTTCAGCTTCAGCATCAGTCCTTCCAATGAATATTCAGGGTTGATTTCCTTTAGGATAGACTGGTTTGATCTTGCTGTCCAAGGGACTCTGAAGAGTCTTCTTCAACAACACAGTTCAAATGAATCAATTCTTCAGTGTTCAACTTTCCTTATGGTCCAACTCTCATATCCATAAATGACTACTAGAAAAATCACTTTGACTATATGGACCTTTGTCAGTAAAGTAATATCTCTGCTTTTTAATATGCTGCCTCGGTTGGTCATAGCTTTCTTCCAAGGAGCAAGCGTCTTTTAATTTCATGGCTGCAGTCACCATCCACAGTGATTTTGGAGCCCAAGAAAATAAAGTCTGTCACTGTTTCCATTGTTCTCCATCTATTTGCCATGAAGTAATGGGACTGGATGCCCTGATCTTAGTTTTTTGAATGTTGAGTTTTAAGCCAACATTTTTCTCTCTCCTCTTTTACGTTCATCAAGAGTTTCAATATTACTTGTTTTTAAATCTGATAATGTTTTAATCCATGGAGAAGTTTAAAAACTGGATTTCAATTTGTGATCATATAAACAAAACAAACCACCATTTCTTTTTCTGGGACGCAGTCTCCTTAAGCATGAAATGATAGGACTGGGATAAATGATGTTTAATGTTCTCAACTCATATCTGCATATCTCATCTCGGATATGCAGATGACACCATTTGAATGGCAAAAAGTGAAAGGGACCTGAAGAGCCTCTTGATGAAGGTGAAAAAGCTGGCTTGTAACTCAACAATAAAAAAAACTAAGATGATGGCATCCAGTCCCATCATTTCATGGCAAATAGGGGAAAGAGGGAAGCACTGACAGATTTTATTTTCTAGGACTCCAAAATCACTGCAGAAGGTGACTGTAGCCATGAAAATAAAAGATGCTTTCTCCTTGCAGGAAAGCTATGACAAACCTAGACAGCATATTAAGAAGCAGAAACATCACTTTACTGACAAAGGTCCATATAGTCAAAGCTATGGTTCTTCCAGTAATCATGTACGGATGTGAGAGTTGGAACATAAAGAAGGCTGAGTGCCAAAGAATTGATGCTTTCAAACTGTGGTGTTGGAGAAGACTCTTGAGAGTCCCTTGGACTGCAAGGAGAGCAAACCAATCAATCCTAAAGGAAATCATCCCTGATATTCATTGGAAGAACTGATGCTGAAGCCGAAGCTTCAGTGCTTTGGCCACCTGATGTAAAGAGCTGACTCACTGCAAAGACCCTAATGCTGGGAAAGATTGAAGGCAAAAGGAGAAGGAGGGGACAGAGTATGAGACAGCATCACTGATTCAATGGACATGTGTTTGAGCAAACTCTGGGAGATAGTGAAGGACAGGAAATCATGATGTTCTAAATCCATGGGGTCACAAAAGGTCAGATATGAGTTAGCGACTGAACATGCAGGTTCTTTAAGGACCAAACATTCACTGATTTTGTAAATCAGTTGTTCAGTTGACTGTAACACTTACTCTAGAGTGACATTTCTCTACCTGTTTAAATTCATCTCTCCTACACTGCTTTTTCACTCCCTTCCATTTTTCTCCTCTAAACAAGATTTTGTTTTTTAGTTCTCCTATTTGTATTATGAAAAAAATTAAGTAGGTACCTTAGTCATTTTTCAAATATATCTTTACATGATGGGCTTTTTAAATTTTGATATACATGGGACCAAGTTTTAGGAGATGAAATATTATCAAGCTTCAGATATATGACGAAAGCCCTAACTTGTTGTGATTCAGTATGTATGGGAGCATGCTACGGGATTTTTCACACTGAATACAAACTATTAATTGAATACACTAAATCTAATCATTCAGTGCTGCCAGTATCTTATGCTATCCATTCAGGTGTATCAGTTCACCCTCCTTATTAGTGATTCTGAATAAGCATATCTTAATGCATGATTGATGCTATTAATATGGCACTTTTTGATACCTAAGGAGTGTGCCTTAATTCTTGCATTCTGAAGCCTAGCAGAATGCTAGATACTGCACGTGTGTTAAATGAATGGTTTTATTATCTGTTGATCTTTGTATGTGTAGACTTTTAAAAATACATAAAGTTCTCATAAATGTGTAGGGATATATTTATAATGATGTAAAAATGTAATCCAACTAGTTATGATGTGTACCTACACAATTTTTAAAAATTTATTTAGCTTACCTTTTAAATTAGTTAATGGAGGACTTGTAGTGATGCTACCTCCTCAAACATTTTCACCAGGAATTCTTCTTTCACAATTATAGTTTTGCCTACTCTTATGTTACCCTATGGGTCTTGCAAGCTGGCGCTAGTGGTAAAGAACCCACCTGCCAATTCAGGAGGTGTAAGATATGTGCAGTTTTGATTCCTGGGTTGGGAAGATCCCTTGTAGGAGGGCATGGCAACCCACTCTAGCATTCTTGCATGGAGAATACCATGGACAGAGGAGCCTGGGGGGCTACAGTCCACTGGGTTGCAAAGAGCCTGACATGACTGAAACAACTTAGCACGCATGCACACATGCATGTTACCTTATGAGGTAGTAGGTCACCACTCTTTGATACAGTAAGATAAGCACTCAGTCTTGACTGATGACTAAGTAAAGTGGAGTTTTCCAAGCCAGGGGCAGCTAGTTTTGGGTCATAAATAAAATATGGTTGGAAAGTAATAATAAAAATTTTCTTCAGTGTCACAAAATCTGAAATGGAGATTATGCCAAGAAATTCCAGAAATGTTTTGCGGATGCTGGGATTAGGGAGTGTATTGATAAATATACTTTGGCTTTTGGAGACATTTGTGGTAATTGGTTACAGCAGCAAGAGAAATACCCAGTAATTATTTTCATTAACAATAATGTTTTTAATGAAACTAGCTCATTCTCATTTGAGAATGATATGTTGAGCATTATATTCATTTCAATGTAGGAATTTAAGGAATTTGCCACTTCTTTCTCATAAATAATTCCAGTTGACTGCTTTCTCTGAAAGTTTGGAATAAATAATCCTTACATCCTTCCAGTTTTGCTAGGTCAAGTACTGATAGATTAACTTGTTAAAATGAACTTTTGACCCTTGACACCCTTGTTGAAGATCAGTTGGTCATAAGTGCTTGGATTTACTTGTTGGATTTACTTGTTGGGATTAACTTGTCAAGGGCTTCCCTGGACTTTCCTGGTGCAGTGGTTAAGACTCTGTACTCCCAGTGCAAGAGGCCCAGGTTTGATTCCTCATCAGGGAACTAGATTCCACATGCTGCACTAAAAGAACTCGCATGCCACGATGAAGACTGAAGACCCCACATAGCTCAACTAAGACCCAGGGCAGCCAAATAAATACATAAATATTTAAAAATATAGTTGTCAAGTGCCCACTGTGTGAGCCAGCCGCTGGTGGCAGCGATACAATAAAAAAAAAAAAAAAAAAAAATGAACTTTTGAGCAATTCACTTGGAAATGGCTAGGAATTTTAAATTCATAAAGTTCAAGATAGCATACCAGTATGCACATACCAGGACAGGCAGATGGAAGCCCTTTCATGGTCTGCTTCCTCTTTGAGTTCAGTGATCATGTACTTGAGTTGTTAGTGTTCTCATAAACCAGTGTAAAAAAGAGGGAAACAATTTAAAATTAAATAGGAAAAGGAAGTTTTAAACTAAGGACTTGGATATCTTGATTATCTCAAGGTGTTTAAATCCCCTGCAGGACCATTGCCAGAATGATAAAATGAAAAAGTTCACACTCACTTCTCTCCAAACTTTCATTCTCAACACACTAATGCACATAGACACATACAAAAAATTTAGTTAAATAAGTATTTATTAGACATCTTATGTTGGTCCACCATAATCCGTCCATAATTCTTTTCTTGTCATTTACATGGTACATCTGTTGCCTAACCATTGTCTTGGTTCTTGGTAAGAAATCAGTTTATGGTTTGAAAATTCTTGTTGCCTTTGAAGTAATATTGTTGGATTTTCTAATACTTATTATCCTGAAATTTTATTTAGCCTGCTCAATAGTAAGTTTATGACTAGTTAAGAAAGATTTTAACATTCTTTGCCTGGATAATTTCTTGTTTAATCATTGACATATGGCATAAATTTTCTGAATCATGGATTAGATTATAAAATTTATATTTATCCCTAACATGAAGCCAATAATCAACTATTTTTAACCACTATAATTATTGGAAGTTTCTTTAGTGGTGGTGTTCATTGACTTATTCTTTATTTCTTACATAAAAGTAAGAAAAACTGTTTGCAATAAAAACAAAGGCAATGATTATTTGTTTTGCTTAATTGCTCTCAACATAAATCAGTGAGCTCTGTCTTTAACTTTTGAGAGCTTTTAAAATTCACCATTCTTTATTTTAGAATTTTATTCTTTTAATACCTGGTTCAAGTGGGTGAAAAGATCAGCAAAACATAATTTTTCCTTTTATAAGAATTTAAATTGTTCTGACCAGACAACATTGTCAAAACAGTCTTTTGAGTTTACAAATGGCTTCACAATAGGTATATAAAAAGTGAATATGAAATTTCATCTGTTAATATGAATATACTACAGGCATATACTTATTTTAGTTATCATCCTTAATGTGGAAGTAATTGCAGAACTTTTCTACTATTAAACTATATAAATATTAAATATATTATCCATTCTTTATAATTATTATTCAATGGTGTTGTACTTATCATATAGATTTTTTCTTAATATGACTCCCAAATTTACAATGTTTCATTTCACATGACCATACACATAAACTTTTATTTCAGTTCAGTCAGTTCAGTTCAGTCGCTCAGTCGTGTCCGACTCTCCGCGACCCCATGAATCACAGCATGCCAGGCCTCCCTGTCCATCACCCACTCCCGGAGTTCACTCAAACTCATGTCCACAGAGTCGGTGATGCCATCCAGCCATCTCATTCTCCGTCGTCCCCTTCTCCTCCCGCCCCCAACCTTTCCCAGCATCAGAGTCTTTTCCAGTGAGTCAACTCGTCGCATGAGGTGGCCAAAGTATTGCTTAATAATTATTTATTGGACGAGTGAATAAGTGATTCAGATTTTTTAAATACCCCAGAATGATCATCTTAGCTAACTGTTATCATTCATTAATACTACCGATAAAGAAATTTTTTATTTAAAAATTCTAATTAATCAAAGTGTATCCTTTTGGATAGTTTTCCACCTGAAACAGCAAATCTCATATCGCCTTTAATTAGCTATAGATTTAGATAGATATATTATGGCAAAAATTGACAAAAACTGCTGTTATTGACAAAATGAAGTTCCTAGGAAATAAAATGGGCTTCTTTCATAGCTCAGTTGGTAAAGAATCTGCCTGCAGCATATCAAATCACCAGGGTTCGATTCCTGGGTTAGGAAGATACCCTGGAGAAGGAAATGGTAACCTACTCCAGTATTCTTGCCTAGAAAATCCCCTTGGACAGAGGAGCCTGGCAGGGTCTTTTCCAATGAGTCAGTTCTTTGCATCAGTTCAGTTCAGTCACTCAGTTGCATCCGACTCTCTGTGACCCCATGGACTGCAGCACTCCAGGCCTCCCTGTCCATCACCAACTCCTGGGGTTTACTCAAACTCATGTCCATTGAGTTGGTGATGCCATCCAACCATCTCATCCTCTGTCGTCCCCTTCTTCTCCTGCCTTCAATCTTTCCCAGCAGCAGGGTCTTTTCAAATGAATCAGTTCTTCGCATCAGGTGACCAAAGTATTGGAGTTTCAGCTTCAACATCAGTCATTCCAATGAATATTCAGGACTGATTTCCTTTAGGACTGACTGGTTGGATCTCGCAGTCCAGGGGACTCTCAAGTCTTCTCCAACACCACAGTTCAAAAGCATCAAGTCTTCGGTTCTCAGCTTTGTTTATAGTACAAGTCTCACATCTATACATGCTGCTGCTGCTGCTGCTAAGTCGCTTCAGTCGTGTCCAACTCTGTGTGATCCCATTGACGGCAGCCAATCAGGCTCCTCCATCCCTGGGATTCTCCAGGCAAGAATACTAGAGTGGGTTGCAATTTCCTTCTCCAATGCATATATGCATGTGAAGTCGCTTCAGTTGCATCCAATTCTGTGTGATCCCATGGACAGCAGCCCACCAGGCTCCTCTGTTCATGGGATTCTCTAGGCAAAAATACTGGAGTAGGTTGCCATTTCCTTCTCCATCCATACATGACCCCTGGAAAAACCATAGCTTTGACCAGATGGATCTTTGCTAACAAAATAATGTCTCTGCTTTTTAATATGCTGTCTAGTTTGGTCATAAAGTTTCTTCCAAAGAACAAACATTTCATGGCTGCAGTCACCATCTGCAGTAATTTTGGAGCTGAAGAAAATAAAGTCTGTCACTGTTTCCACTGTTTCCCCATCTATTTGCCATGAAATGATGGGACCAGATGCCCTGATCTTAGTTTTCTGAATGTTGAGTTTTAAGCCAACTTTTTCACTCTTCTCTTTCACTTTCATCAAGAAGCTGTTTGGAGCTTCAGCTTCAGCATCAGTCCTTCCAATGAATATTCAGGACTGACTTCCTTTAGGATTGACTGGTTTGATCTCCTTGTGGCACCTCCACTAGCTTTGTTCGTAGTGATGCTTCCTAAGCCCCACTTGACTTCACATTCAAGGATATCTGGCTCTAGGTGAGTAATCACACTATCATGGTTATCTGGGTCATTAAGATCTTTTTTGTATAGTTCTTCTGTGTATTCTTACCACCTCTTCTTAATATCTTCCACTTCTGTTAGGTCCGTAATGTTTCTGTCCTTTATTGTGACCATCTTTGCATGAAATTTTCCCTTGTTATCTCTAATGTTCTTGAAGATATCTCTAGTCTTTCCCATTCTATTGTTTTCCTCTATTTCTTAGTGGTTTAATACATTGAAAATAGAGATTATGTTGTGAAATACCTGAGAAGCAGTGAATTGGGAAGGATAGCCCTAGCTAAGAAGCGAGCTTCTACAGTTAGATGGTGATGCTCAAAGGACCTTATGAGATGAAATGCTAATGCTCAGTTCAGTTCAGTTCAGTTGCTCAGTCGTGTCCGACTCTCTGCGACCCCATGAATCACAGCACGCCAGGCCTCCCTGTCCGTCACCAACTCCCAGAGTTCACTCAAACTCATGTCCATCGAGTCGGTGATGCCATCCAGCCATCTCATTCTCTGTCGTCCCCTTCTCCTCCCACCCCCAATCCTTCCCAGCATCAGAGTCTTTTCCAGTGAGTCAACTGTTCTCATGAGGTGGCCTAGAGAACCCCAAAAGCAGAGGTGTCCAGGATAGCACACCCTGCAGTGTTCCTGCCAAGTGGGGATTATTCCAGAATTGTGTAGGATCTAATACTGGAATGTTATTTCTGCATTCTGCACTTTACATCACAAATAGCATACTCTTGTTCAAATTTTTATGTTAAAAAATTAAACTCAAAACAAAATTCTGTCTTCGGTATGAGTATCCTTTCCATGGTGATATTTCCCACTTAAATCATGAAAGAAGACTGAAAAGTCACCATTCGTGTAAGTACACTTAAGGAATGGAAGCTGTGTCTCATGGAGTGGTGTATGTCATTTAGGCACCCATGGCTGTTTGTTATTTCAAAATTAAGCAAAACAGAACATCCATTCTTCTCAGAGTCGTTTATTTATATGCCACACTTGACATTTTCAGTTGAACTCATTTCTGGATTGTCAGAATACAGAAGAACCCTGAAAAGATTCTTGTAAGTCGAAATGTTTTGTTTGATAGCAAAATAATTAAACAAATCTTGTCCCATTTTTCCTTGTTTTGCCTCAAATTTTTCAGACTTAACAGAAAATGGCTATGTTGAATAAAATGTTATTGCTATAATCACACTGTAAATATTCCATAACTTTAATTAAAATAAAAACTCTTATGGTGTCTCAAAACAAATATTCAATAATATATATTTTATTTGAGGGATTTTAAATCCTTTTTGGTCATTCAGATTTCATATAATCAATTGGCCACCAGACCTATATTAGGAACTGGTTCTTACATAGACTAGCTTTCAGTGGTTAAGATGCTTTCTGTGGTCATTTTAATCCATTCACAATCTTTGCAGTTGACATGCCTTGCGTTTTATTATGATTAATTTACAAATATTTTATAAGATGTACAAAGCATTTTTGTGTGTCATTAGTACTTTTTAACTGATTATTTCTGTTAAATAGATGTCTTTGAGAATTTTAGATTTGCTTTTCCAGAGACATTTAAATTTCTTCATCTCCCATGTGTTTTTTTTTTAGTGAGATACACTTTCTTAAACATATAATTTGGATTGTACTAGGCAGCCACTAGATGACCTACTGGACCATCTGAATTTTAAAATACATAAAGAGAAAATATGAAGTGACCTTTAAGATGTTTCAGAAGAAGATGGAAACTGGTTAAAAACCAATTTTAAAAGTTTTTTTTTTAATTACTGTGATGCATTTCTTCACTTATAGGGTTTTTCTTTCTTTCTGACAGTTATTAGTATCTGAATTTTCCACCTCACAAGTGATAAGAGAGAGATCTTGGGCAAGACCGAGGGTGGGAATACTGGAAGCTGGGAATGAGAATGGGGGAACAGAGTAGAAGATGGAGGGATAGTGGATATTGGAGGAAAGCTGGCAGCCACATTAGTTCATCTAATGTTGTGAGGAATTAGGCTAGAAATATTGAGCACAAGGATTATATAACTGAGACTTGAGGATAAAGAGAAAGAGCAGAGAGGTGGGAACACACAGGTTGTGGTCAATTTGAATAAGCCCATCTCTTTTAAACTCACAGTTTTAAAAGACTGATCATGGAGTTGCTTGTATCATGAACTAGACTTTGCCTCAATGTGGGGGTAACTTTGTCTTCATCATTGTGTATTAGAAATGGAATGGTTTTATATCACTCAAGGGAGATGTCCTTGCAAGTCCTATGAGAGCTCAGAGCATTTTTATTATATTTTGTGATTACAGTTGGAGATACTGCTTATCTTATTTCTTGTAAAACTCAGAGGGAAGCCTTCCAAGGGCTTTACTGCTCTTGGGTCCCTCTGTAATCAAATATGCTTTTTCAGCAGTAATTTTAGCATCTATTATCGTGCTTGAGCCTTTGGCAGCCCGGCAGCTTCACAGCTTTGACATCACTTGTGGTTTGCAGACCATCATGCAGTGCTGTCTCGTGCTCCTGATAATAGTTTCTAAATGCATAGCTGATTTATACTGCCTGGAATTGTCCCATCTCTTCCTAGCAATCGATTTGGCAAATTAATCATTTAACCTTTTCTGCCCCGTACCCAGGCCTCACTGTGAGGTCATTGGTGTCACACCAAGTAAGATTCCACATGGACAGAAGAAAGTTTGTGCTGGATTTGTGAATGTCACCCTCTCCAGAAAGTGTACCTGTTGTTTTTGCAGATGAAGAAACAAAAGCAAACAGGGGTGTATTTTTTTCAAGTGCACCTAATGAGTGCACAATCGAACAGGGAGATCTATGCTTCTCACTCCCAGTCACGTGCTTGGCTCCTTGGACTTCTTTCTATTCTCACCAGAATTCCAGTGCCTGCTACACGGAATAATCATGCTGAAACATAGCCTTAGGCTTAAGTTCCAGAGCTGATTCCAAGATTCTATGTTTAAGGACTTAGAGAAGGGGGAACTATAAAAGGAACCTGTATTAATCTGATGTGCTGGCTTTCCTTTCATTTTAACTTTGAATTTTTATGTCACAGGAATCCATCTTTAATGAAAGCTTGTAACAGGGCTTCCCTGATAGCTTAGTAGGCAAAGAATCCACCTGCAATGCAGGAGACTCTGGTTCGATTCCAGGGTTGGGAAGATCCACTGGAGAAGGGATAGGCCATGCACTCTAGTATTCTTGGGCTTTCCTTGTGGCTCAGCTGGTAAAGAATCCACCTGCACTGGCAGGAGACCTGGGTTCTATTCCTGTATTGGGAAGATCCCATGGAGAAGGGAAAGGCTACCCACTCCAGTATTCTGGTCTGGAGAATTCCATGGACTATGCAGAGTCGAACATGACTGAGCAGCTTTCACTGTAATTAAGCAGAAACTCAGTGGAAAAAAACTTTGATAGTCACATGATTTGTTCCCCAAGCAAAATTCAAAAGGGTCTCTCCCCAGGTTAGCCCCCCTACCACCACCCTCAGAAATGCTTCATTATGTCCTTGGAGTGAGCCATGGAGGGTTCCATTTAATTATCCTGTCCCTCTTACACCTTTGTCCCTCAAATCTCCACTCTCACCAAATAGACACTTCTGCCACTGAGGTTTCTTTCTCCATAAGGTATCCTCAAATAAACATCAAAGGCAGGAAGTTCTTAATACCATATGTTGACTAGAGTGGCACAACAAGGATCAGTTAGGTTCAGTCACTCAGTTGTGTATGATTCTTTGTGACCACATGGACTGCAGCACACCAGGCCTCCCTGTCCATCACGAACTTCCAGAGCTTGCTCAAACTCATGTCCGTTGAGTTGGTGATACTATCCAACCATCTCATCTTCTGTCATCCCCTTCTCCTCCTGCCTTTAATCTTTCCCAGCATCAGTCTTTTCCAAGGAGTCAGTTCTTTGTATCAAGTGGCCAAAATATTGGAGTTTCAGCTTCAGCATCAGTCCTTCCAATGAATATTCAGGACTGATTTCCTTCAGAATTGACTGGTTTGATCAACAAGGATATTTCCTCTTTTCTCAGGGGTCAACTTGACCTACACCCAGATTTGATCAGAATATAGATACACAAATTGTAAGGCTAAAGAAGGAGCCATTGTTAGGGTCAGTTGTCTTCTCAAGCTGAAAAAAGGTTATGATTGTTTTCTTTTTGCAAACATAATCTTCCCAACCTGATTTCCTGATTTATGTCGCATTATAGTACAGTGTGTTCTCAACACTAATTCTTGGAACAGTCTAGAAGATTTCACTTGCTTCTTATTCTGTTGCTACTTGTCGAAGTCCAAAGGGGTTGAATGTGTCAGACACCCACAGTGGGTCATTTGTATGACATGCTACATATTAATAAAAAAGGATATGTGAGAATTCAAGGATGTGTTTCATCCTGTTTCAGCATTTAATTTCAGAACATGGCCAAGTATCTGTTTTCATTGAGAAAAGCCGTAATTCGCCAAAATCAACATGAAGCAAATGATTGTTAAGACATGTACATAGACTTGTTGTCCCTTTCAGTTGTTATCAAAGTAGCTTTGTGGGGTTTTTTTAAGTATTAAATTTTTCATTGCAATTTAGAAAACTTTCAATTAGAGAGTTCAGTTTGTGTATTGATTTATAGTACATTCTGAAACTGCTCACAAAGTGTAGATATTCCCTGTGTAATCAAAATACTCAGACTATAGTTTTCACAGTCAGCAGTTTTATCACCTTGCAAAGGCGACAACTGGTAGAAGTTGACATTTTTTAATTGAAACCATATTCTAGAATTTTGATTTCAAACTTGTTAAGAAATGCAGTAAGAAGAGACCTATAGTGACCACAATATTATGAGAATGTGATTCCTGATCATCTGAGAGCAATCTGTAGTTTCTAACTTGGTTTCAGACTGAAAGTAGGAAATTATCCTGCTTTCCAGCAAATTACCATACACATTGCTTAATCTAGATTTGACATATGAAGAAACTCTATATGGCATGCTTATAAAGTAATGAGACTTGGTTTTTAAGTTATTTATATATAACTTATTTTTAAAATGTATGTTGTCCTTGAGAGAGTTCCTCTGGAAATTTGTACTTATTCCACAATTCTCAAAATATTTTTTGAAGCTTTTGGAAAATTCTTTTAAATAAAGTTCTAGTCAATTCTTTCAAATAATGCTAGAACAAAGTATTTTTTGAAACTGCATAAGAATGGATTTGAGAATTTGGAGCCACCCTGGAAAAATTCTTCAAATTGCTGTTGCAGCCACGTGTTCTTCTAGATACACACCTATTCTCTGGCTGTGGCCTGAGTACTTTTTGACTCCTCTAAACTTATTTTTTCCACTTTCAAAGGGAAAAGATTTGCTATCCTTGCAGATATTCAAAAGAATGATCTATGTTCTCTAAAAGCAATTCTGGAAGGGTACTTTTCAAAATATTTACAATAATAGTAATAACCTTGATATAGCAACATCACTTTTGAAACAATATAATTTTCTGTATGTGTTAGTTCTTACATGTTTGTTGACAAAATGTAATACTTCATTGTCAACACATCCAGTAGTGAGATAGTGGATGCCTTGTTTTAGAAAATTTTCACTTGAACCTGAAGACAATTGCTATTCCAAATAGCCTCCATAATAGCTTATGAAATGCTCGTTGTTGACTTTTGGAAGAATATGTGATCTTGTGGTTTCTCAGTAGTCATGATAGCAGAGCCAAGCATAGTAGTTCCATAAGCATTTGTTTAAAAAATTACAACTTTTATTAGTAAAAATGTGTTGCTAACAAAGAAAGACTTCACAAATTAGGAAAAAAATTATATTTTGTAAACCAGATAATTACTTGGAATGCTTTTTGCACAACCATAAACTTTATATTTAAAATTATATTGACTTTATTCTGGTAGAAAATATCTAATTTAACGCATCTTTGTTAGTTTGTGGCTTATAGTGTTAAAATAATAGCATTATGTTGTCCATAAGTCGTGGTTAAAAAAAAATCTATTGATGGAATAAATGAATGTGAATATTGAAAAATTAGATTATGAACATTTGATACATTATAATAGTTTGATGGGCATTTAAAGGTAAATACAAATTTACTTCAAAATCTTAATTTTGAATGGCTTCAGTTTTTGAATATGTTACATTAGCACCAAAGTTATGAACATGAAATTAGATTCAAAAAAGTATTATATGTGTTCATGTTAAAAATAAAGTTATTTATAGAGATTAATTCATTCAACACATTTTACTTGAGTTACCATTATAGTTCTAGATGTTGCCCTAGATGCTGGGGTTAATGTGATGGAAAAGCAGATAGCACCCCTGCCATATGAGCTTTATACTGTAGTGACTGGAGGGTTCTGGAGAGAAGAGCCAAACTTCTCTCTGGAGAGAAGAGAAGTTTTTGTGGCCACTCTATTGCATGGAAAAGCTCTCATTCCAAACCTCTGGGTTCTGTACTTTATTTTGAAGTGTGATGAATTTGGACTCATGGTCTCTAAAGAGTTTTCAGATTAGAGTTAATACTGTGTATTCTGAATTCTTCCTGGTCACCTTAATTGATATTGTCCTAGCCTCCCAATTCCTAGTATTTTTATTTTTCCTAGTATTTTTAATATGTAGTATAAAATGTGAGTGCTGCATGTGAGAGAATTTTGTAAAATCTTTTAACTGTAAGGTAGTGTTGTTATTCAACAAGAAGGCATTTGAGGTTCTACCTACATAAAGTATAGTCGAGACCCACACAATCACACAGTTTTGCAGATAATAAGAAAACAGCTAATCTGAAGGTCTTCTTTTTCTCCCTCTTAAAAATTAGAGGTATTTTTTGCCTGCCTTTGATTTTTAATTTATCACCTGTCTACCTCACTTAGTCTTTGTAGAAACAATTTCTAAATCTCTTGAAACTATATTTACTTTCACTGTGGTTTAGAGCTTACATTTTCTGGTGGGCACAGAATGTGTCACCCCATTAAACAGATACTCTCAATATTATTTATGGAAGTAGAAAACCAAATGAAGTTATAAATCTGGAAAATACCCTATTTGACCACCACTTTTTGGGGAGAAATAATTCCAAATAATTAAAAAGAGCCTGTTACCTTTTTTTCTTAAATATTTTTTAACAAGACAATGTTATAATTTCCCTAAGTAACCTAAGTCAGCAGCCACATATGTTAAGTAGATTCCTTCATGTCAAAAACAAAGGAACTGACAGGATAATGTCTAAAACTATCTCCTAAATCTTTCTCAATTTTTATATTTTGGGTTTTTTTTTTTAATGCCTCAATCCATATTTAAGCCCCATATGGAAGCAGTATCAGACTTTATTTTTTTGGGCTCCAAAATCACTGTGGATGCTGATTGCAGCCATGAAATTAAAAGACGCTTACTCCTTGGAAGGAAAGTTATGACCAACCTTGATAGCATATTAAAAAGCAGAGACATTACTTTGCCAACCAAGGTCCGTCTAGTCAAGGCTATGGTTTTTCCAGTGGTCATGTATGGATGTGAGAGTTGGACTGTGAAGAAAGCTGATCGCCGAAGAATTGATGCTTTTGAACTGTGGTGCTGGAGAAGACTCTTGAGAGTCTCTTGGACTGCAAGGATATCCAACCAGTCCATTCTGGGGGAGATCAATCCTGGGTGTTCATTGGAAGGACTGACGCTAAAGCTGGAACTCCAATACTTTGGCCACCTCATGCGATGAGTTGACTCACTGGAAAAGACTCATGCTGGGAGGGATTGGGGGAGGGAGGAGAAGGGGACAACAGAGAATGAGATGGCTGGATGGCATCAGCAACTCGATGGACATGAGTTTGAGTGAACTCCGGAAGTTGGTGATGGACAGGGAGGCCTGGCGTGCTGTGATTCATGTGGTCGCAAAGAGTCAGACATGACTGAGTGACTGAACTGAACTGAACTGAAAGGATAAAACTGCAATTGAACATGCTCAAAACTTATTTTAAAAAAAGAGAAAAAAATCAGATTTTACTTCATGATTTTCACTAGGACTGAAAGAGTATTCTTTCTTTCAAGTTCTGCTTCCTTTGGACTTTTCTGGAAGCATCTTTGAAGACAGGTATTACAAGAGGTCTTGAGGAGAGAGAAGTGGTGATCAAATATAGCCATGGCAGAAATGTCTTTTCTAAGGGTTAATGAGGTCACATTGTTTGTTGTATTTTTTGAAGTCTTAGAATACTTGTTTATTCTGACGACAAAGGGCAGCTGTTTCTAGTCAACTCTTTTAAAGAAAGTTCTTTCTTAAAATCTGTTTCAAAATCAGCAAATTTCTGGGCTCAGAGACAATCTTGCCCTGTGTGGATGCCAGACACTTCCATTAGTTGTGAGAGTCACAGGTTAATCTCCAGTGATAAACTTTTTTCCAGTTAGAGTCACATGAGAGTAAGTAAAGGCATCTGATGCCTGTTTTGAATTCATTTAATATATAAATTCTTTGTTTTCATACAGTTCTGCTTCATTAACCATTTCTTGAACATCAGTTACATTTTTCTACTGCTGAGACTCTCAAGTGATTCAACTAGTATAGCCTTCTTCCTTTCTCCTCCAGAGTTTCCTGGGACTAAATTTGGAAAGAGTTCAGGTATAAAATTGTCATCATCAACACCATCTTTTTTCTTGCCTTAAGGAAAAAAAAACTTTTATTGAGATATACGTCTAGAAAAATACACGTGTTAAGTATAAATCTTGAAGAATTTATAAAGGGAACATACACCCTTCCTTGAAGGAAACAGCACTCCTTTAAGAAACAGAGCACATTAGTGCTCTGAGAAGCCTCACTTGCGTTCCCTTATAGTCACTAACTCTTCCATCTTCCCAGTAGCTGTTATCCTGAATTCTGGATTTTTTATTTGCCTGTATGTGCTTCTTTTAAATAAAATGAAACAGCATGTGCTCTTACATGTATTTAGCTTCATTCACTTACCATTATCTGTGAGTGTTACTGATACATGTGGTTAAAATCATTTTTTCTAACTAATGTGTAGCATTACATTGTGTAGACATAGCATACTTTGTCTGTTTCACTGTTGATAAATATTGAAGTAGTTTTCCAGTTGATGCTATTACAAATAGTGTCCCTATGAAGAGTCTTGTAGATGTACTTAGTAAGAAATTTGTATATACATAGAAGATCATCAACATACTTTAATTTCTAAATTTCATTGATGAAAAATTTGTGTAATTGAAAATTTCTGATCAGTGTGAATCAACCAAAAGGACACTGCTGAGTTGGTAGATTTTTTTTCTTTCTTTTTTTTTTTTTGAACAGAGGAAAATTTATGCGTCGAACCTGGACTGGTCACTTATGATAATATACATGCTACAATTCCATTCTCTCCAATCATTCCACCTTCACCCTCTCCCACAGAGTCCCAAAGACTGTTCTAAATTCCTATGTCTCTTTTGCAGTCTCTTATACAGGGTTCAGGTTACCATTTTTCTAAATTCCATATATATGCGTTAATATACGGTATTGATGTTCTTCTTTCTGGCTTACTTCACTCTGTATAATTGGCTCCAATTTCATCCACCTCATTAAAACTGATTCAAATGCATTCTTTTTGATGGCTGAGAAATACTCCATTGTGTATATGTACCAAAGCTTTCTTATCCATTCATCTGCAGATGGACATCTAGGTTGCTTCCATGTCCTGGCTATTATAAACAGTGCTGCAATGAACATTGGAGTACATGTGTCTCTTTCAATTCTGGTTTCCTCGGTGTGTATGCCCAGGAGTGCGATCGCTGGATCATATGGCAGTTCTATTTCCAATTTTCTGAGGAATCTCCACACTGTTCTCCATAGTGGCTGTACTAGTTTGCATTCCCACCAACAGTGTAAGAGGGTTCCCTTCTCTCCACACCCTCTCCAGCACTTATTGCATGTAGACTTTTGGATAGCAGCCATTCTGACTGGTGTGAAATGGTATCTCATTGTGGTTTTGATTTGCATTTCTCTGATGATGAGGGATGTTGAGCATTTTTTCATGTGTTTATTAGCCATCTTTATGTCTTCTTTGGAGAAATGTCTGTTTAGTTCTTTGGCCCATTTTTTGATTGGGTCACTTAGTTTTCTGGAATTAAGCTGCAGGAGCTGCTTGTATAATTTGGAGATTAATCCTTTATCAGTTGCTTCATTTGCTATTATTTTCTCCCATTCTGAAGGTTGTCTTCTCACCTTGCTTAGAGTTTCCTTTGCTGTGCAGAAGCTTTTGATTTTAATTAGGTCCCATTTGTTTATTTTTGCTTTTATTTCCAATATTCTGGGAGGTGGGTCTTGGAGGATCCTGCTGTGATTTATGTCGGAGAGTGTTTTGCCTACGTTCTCCTCTAGGAGTTTTATAGTTTCTGGTCTTACATTTAGATCTTTAATCCATTTTGAGTTTATTTTGGTGTATGGTGTTAGGAAGTGTTCTAGTTTCATTCTTTTACAAGTGGCTGACCAGTTTTTCCAGCACCACTTGTTAAAGAGACTGTCTTTTCTCCATTTTATATTCTTGCCTCCTTTGTCGAAGATAAGGTGTCCATAGGAGCGTGGGTTTATCTCTGGGCTTTCTATTTTGTTCCATTGATCTATATTTCTGTCTTTATGCCAGTACCATACTGTCTTGATGACTGTGGCTTTGTAATAGAGCCTGAAGTCCGGCAGGTTAATTCCCCCAGTTCCATTCTTCTTCCTCAAGATTGCTTTGGCTATTCGAGGTTTTTTGTATTTCCATACAAATTGTGAGATTATTTGTTCTAGTTCTGTGAAAAATATTGTTGGTAGCTTGATAGGGATTGCATTGAATGTATAAATTACTTTGGGTAGTATACTCATTTTTACAATATTTATTCTTCCAATCCACGAACACGGTATATTTCTCCATCTATTCATGTCCTCTTTGATTACTTTCACTAGTGTTTTATAGTTTTCTATGTACAAGTCTTTTGTTTCCTTAGGTAGATATATTCCTAAGTATTTAATTGTTTTCATTGCAACAGTGAATGGAATAGTTTCCTTAATTTCTCTATTTTCTCTTTATTAGTGTATAGGAATGCAAGGGATTTCTGTGTGTTGATTTTATATCCTGCAACTTTGCTGTAATCATTGATTAGCTCTAGTAGTTTTCTGGTAGAGTCTTTAGGGTTTTCTGTGTAGAGGATCATGTCATCAGCAAACAGTGAAAGCTTTACTTCTTCTTTTCCAATTTGTATTCCTTTTATGTCTTTTTCTGCTCTGATTGCTGTGGCCAAAACTTCCAGAACTATGTTGAATAGTAGTGGTGAGAGTGGGCACCCTTGTCTTGTTCCTGACTTTAGGGGAAATGCTTTCAGTTTTTCACCATTGAGGATAATGTTTGCTGTGGGTTTGTCATATATAGCTTTTATTATGTTGAGGTATGTCCCTTCAATTCCCACTTTCTGGAGAGTTTTTATCAAAAATGGATGTTGAATTTTGTCGAAGGCTTTCTCTGCATCTATTGAGATAATCATATGATTTTTATTTTTCAGTTTGTTAATGTGGTGTATTACGTTGATTGATTTGCGTATATTGAAGAATCCTTGCATTCCTGGGATAAAGCCCACTTGGTCATGATGTATGATCTTCTTAATGTGTTGTTGGATTCTGATTGCTAGAATTTTGTTAAGGATTTTTGCATCTATGTTCATCAGTGATATTGGCCTATAGTTTTCTTTTTTTGTGGGGTCTTTACCAGGTTTTGGGATTAGGGTGATGGTGGCCTCATAGAATGAGTTTGGAAGTTTCCCTTCCTCAGCTATTTTCTGGAAGAGTTTGAGTAGAATAGGTGTTAGCTCTTCTCTAAATTTTTGGTAGAATTCAGCTGTGAAGCCGTCTGGACCTGGGCTTTTGTTTGCTGGGAGATTTTTGATTACAGTTTCAATTTCCGTGCTTGTGATGGGTTTGTTCAGATTTTCTATTTCTTCCTGGTTCAGTTTTGGAAAGTTGTACTTTTCTAGGAATTTGTCCATTTCTTCCAGGTTATTCATTTTATTGCCATATAATTGCTGATAGTATTCTCTAATAATCCTTTGTATTTCTATATTGTCAGTTGTGATCTCTCCATTTTCATTTCTAATTTTATTGATTTGGTTCTTCTCCCTTTGTTTCTTGATGAGTCTGGCTAGTGGTTTGTCAATTTTATTCACCTTCTCAAAGAACCAGCTTTTGGCTTTGTTGATTTTTGCTATGGTCTCTTTTGTTTCTTTTGCATTTATCTCTGCCCTAATTTTTATGATTTCTTTCCTTCTACTGACCCTGGGGTTCTTCATTTCTTCCTTTTCTAGTTGCTTTAGATGTAGAGTTAGGTTATTTAGTTGATTTTTTTCTTGTTTCTTGAGGTATGCCTGTATTGTTATGAACTTCCCCCTTAGCACTGCTTTTACAGTGTCCCAGAGGTTTTGGGTTGTTGTGTTTTCATTTTCATTCATTTCTATGCATATTTTGATGTCTCTTTTGATTTCTTCTATGATTAGTTCATTATTCAGCAGCGTGTTGTTCAGTCTCCATATGTTGGCACTTTTAACAGTTATTCTCCTGTAATTGAGATCTAATCTTACTGCATTGTGGTCAGAAAAGATGCTTGGAATGATTTCAATTTTTTTGAATTTACCAAGGCTAGATTTATGTCCCAGGATGTGATCTATCCTGGAAAAGGTTCCGTGTGCGCTTGAGAAAAAGGTGAAATTCATTGTTTTGGGATGAAATGTCCTATAGATATCTATTAGGTCTAACTCTTCTATTATATCATTTAAAGATTGTGTTTCCTTGTTAATTTTCTGTTTAGTTGATCTATAGATTTTTTTTCTTAATCATAGAAACAACATTTTATTTACCTAATCCTGTTGGTTTCAATCAAGGTAGCTTCATTTCTGCCCTTTTCACTTCCCTCCTCTCATCCTGCACACCAACTAATACACTTTATAAATTTATGCTTACTCCTTTCTCTTCAATTCTGTCTCCTAGAATGGTATAGTAATAAGATAATACTTACAGTAATAAATAACAGCAGCACATGTTTATTGAGCAGTAACTGTAGGAAAAACTGTTATAATATTTTTATATTATTTATCCTCACATAATATTTACATGGATATTATTCCTGCAATTGATCAATATTTTTAAGAAGATTGAAATCATATCAACCATGATGATATGAAACTAGAACTCAATCACAAGAAAAAAAATGGGGAAAAACCCACTAAAATGTGGAGATTAAACAACAGGCCACTAAAAAACTAGTCAGTCATTGAAGAGAGCAGAAACACCTAGAGACAAATGAAAATAGAAATATTACATACCAAAAGCCATAAGATGCAGTAAAAACGATTCTGGGAGAGAAGTTGGTAGCAATAAGGCCTACCTCAAGAAATAAGAAAAATCCCAAATGAATCATCTAAGTTTATATTGAAAAAACTCGAAAATGTAGAGCAAGTAAAGCCAAAAATTAGTAGAAGGAAGGAAATAATAAAGATTGAGAGACAATGAATGAAATAGAGACTAAAACAACAAAAGGTCAATAAAATTAAGAACTGTTTCTTTGAAAAGATTAAACAAGAATTAATCAACAAATCTGTTACTAGATTAACTGAGACAAAAAGAGAGGGGACTCAAATAAAATCAGGAATGGATGACAAATTAAAACTGACACCACAGTAATACAAAAGATCTTAAGAAACTACTGAGGATAGCTATCAACATATTGAACAACCTAGAAGAAATGGACAAATTCCTAGTATCATACAATCTTCCAAGACTGAATATTGAGGAACTAGAAAATCAGAATAGACCAATTACTTACAAGGAGATTGAAACAAAATTAAAAAATCCCTCCACAAACACAAGTCCAGGACCATACAGTTTCACTGGCAAATTCTGCAAAACATTCAAAGATTTAATAGCTATCCTCAAGCTTTTCCAAAAAATCAAAGAGGAGGAAAACTTTCCAAACACATTTTATATAGCCAGAATTACTCTAATATCAATATCAGACAAGGATACAACAAAAATAATAAAGAAAATTGGAAGCCTTTACAAAATATTAACAAACTGAATCCATTGATACATAGAAAGGATCATAGCTTACAGTCAAGTGAGATTTCTTCCAGGTGTACAGGATGGTTCAGCATCTTCAAATCAATCAACACAATATATTAACAAAATGAAGGGTAAAAATTATATGATCATCTCAATAGGTGTAGAAAGATCATCTGAGAAAATTCAACATCCACTTATGATAAAGACTCTCAACAAAGTGGGAGCAGATGGATTGTACTTTAACATAATAATGCCCATATATGACAAACCCATAGCTAACATCATCCTCAACAGTGAAAAGCTAAAAGCTTTTCTTCTAGTATCAGGAACAAGATAAGAATGCCCACTTTCACCACTTTCTTTCAACATAGTTTTGGATGTGCTAGCCATAGCACTTAGGCAAGAAAAAGAAATAAAAGTCATCCAAATTGTAAAGGAAGAATTAAAACTATTTGCAGATGGCATGATATGGTGTACAGAAACCTGAAATACTCCACTGAAACCCTAAAGAAACCCTACAGACTCCATTACTATAACTAATAATTGAGCTCAGTAATGCTGCTGCTGCTGCTGCTGCTGCTAAGTTGCTTCAGTCGTGTCTGACTCTGTGCGACCCCATAGATGGCAGCCAACCAGGCTCCGCCATCCCTGGGATTCTCCAGGCAAGAACACTGGAGTAAGTTGCCATTTCCTTCTCCAGTGTGTGAAAGTGAAAAGTGAAAGTGAAGTCGCTCAGTCGTGTCCAACCAGTAGCGACCCCATGGACTGCAGCCTACCAGGCTCCTCTGTCCATGCGATTTTCTAGGCAAGAGTACTGGAGTGGCTTGCCATTGCCAGAATACCAAATCAATATGCTGAAATCCATGGCATTTCTAGACACTAATTATTATTAGAAACAGAAATCAAGCCATTTAAAATTGCATCACAAGCATAAAATACCTAGGAATAAATTTAATCCAGGAGGTAAAAGACATGTACTCTGAAAACTGTGAAGACACTGATGAAATGAATTGAATACACACTTTCATGTTCATGTATTGGAAAAGTCAGTGTTGTTAAAATGTTTCTACTACCCAATCTACAGATTCAATGCATCTCTTCAAAATTCTAATGATGTATTTCACAGAACTAGAACAAATAATTCTAAAATTTGTATGGAATATCACAAGATCTCAAACAGCCAAAACAATCTTGAGAAAGAAAAATAAAGCTGGAGGTATCATGCTCCCTAATTTCAAGCCATATTGTAAAGCTATAGTAATCAAAACAATATGGTACTGGCCCCAAAAAAGACACACCCATCAATGGAACAGAATTGACAGCCCAAAAATAAACCCACACATATATGGACAATTAATTAATATCGAAGGAGAACTGAACGTACAATGGAGAAAGAATAGTCTCTTCAATAAATTTCATTGGAAAAACTAGACAGCCACATGCAAAAGAATGAAACAGAACCACTGTCTTTAACCATACACAAAAATTAACTCAAAATGGCTTCAATATTTGGATGTAAGGCCTGAAGCCATAAAATTTCTAGAAAATAAAATAAGCAGTAACCTTAGTGACATCAGTCTTAGCTATGTTTTTGAGGATCTGATTCCAAAGACAAGGGAAACGAAAGCAAGAATAAACAAATGGGACTCCTATCAAGCTACATAAATTCTGCACAGTTGAAGGAAACCATCAGCAAGATGGAAAAGCAACCTGCTTACTGAGAGAAGATATATGCATTGGAGTATTTGAGTTTCAGTGATAGCACTAGTCTTTCCAACGAATATTCAGAGTTGATTTCCTTTAGGATTGAGTGGTTTGATCTCCTTGCAGTCCAAGGGACTTTCAAGAATCTTCTCCAGCACTGCAATTCAAAGTCATCAGTTCTTCAGGGATCAGCCTTCTTTATGGTCCAACTCTTATGTCTGTACATTATGACTGGAAAAATCATAGCTTTGACTATACAGATCTTTGTTAGCAAAGTGATGTCTCTGCTTTTTAATATGCTGTCTAGGTTTGTTATAGCTTTCCTTCCAAGGAGCAAATATCTTTTAATTTCATGGCTGCAGTCACCATCCACAGTGATTTTAGAGCCCAAGAAAATAAAATCTGTCTCTGCTTTCACTTTTTCCCCTTCTATTTGCCATGAAATATACAAGGCCATATAATGTTTTTACTAGCCTAGTTGTACCCAACAGCAGAACTCTAGTCAAATAAATAAAAAGTAATATTCTTTACCACCAACTTGAACTGATTTATTCTTCTTTGTTGCTGAATATTGTAAAATCTTAATAGCAAACCTGAATATCTAATTTAGTAAGATTTAAAAAGATCCTCAAAGCCTGAGGATCATTTTCTTCACCACAGGATCAATTTGAATACTATTAAGTGGATGAGTATATATAGAGATAGATAGATATTGCAAATTCATGGAGCATTATTTGTGAACATAGTTCTGTATTAAAATTAATAAATAAAATTAAAAATAAAAATGAGGCCTGCTAAAAACCTGTTGAGGGAAAATACTCTCCCTTTAGCTTTGAATGCCTTTCTGCATTGCCATGGATTCAGTCATCTGAACTGTTTTATTATTTTGATGCTCTCCATGTAGTTATTTAGGACTGTCTTATGTTCTTTATAATGGGCTTCCCTGGTGGCTCAGAGGTTAAAGCGTCTTCCTGCATCTGCCTGCAGTGCGGGAGACCTGGGTTAGATCTCCTGGGTCGGGAAGATCCCCTGGAGAAGGAAACGGCAACCCATTCCAGTATTCTTGCCTGGAGAATCCCATGGAATGAGGAGCCTGGTGGGCTACATACAGTCCATGAGGTCGCAAAGAGTCAGACATGACTGAGCAACTTCACTTCATGTTCTTTATAAATGTGAAGAAAGTTTTGTGTTGTGAGAAGAGGAGGTTCATAGGTTTACTTCTGTATAATATATTTCATATCAACGATGATCATCCACAGCAGCGATGATGGGTTGGGATGTAGAATGAAAAGATTAACTATTTAATTATTAATTAAATCTTTGGTTCTAGTATCTGTTATATACATACACACACATATAAACACATACACACATACATGCACACACAGAGCAGCATCTTTCACTCCTGAAATGACTTAGACAAGTGAAGTTTCTCCTTGCTGCAGTTTTTATGTGTCATTTAGATGTTCCTTGTTATTGTGTTGCCAGATTGGGAAAATAAACTGTGGTATGATCTGCTTTAGACTAGAGCAAGGAATTTTAGTACTTGAATTGGACTGAAAAGATAGATACACCCAGTGTTTGGCACAAGATTATGTGGACAGCCAGTATCGTACTGATAATTGTGAAAGTAGTCTAATCTGGTACTGTTCAACAGTACTTTCTGGGGTGATAGAAATATTCTATATCTCCACTGTCTAATGTGGTTGAAACCAGCCATGTTTGGCTCTTGAGCACTTGACATAGTGTGACTGAGGAACTAAATTTTAAATTTTGTTTAATTTCAGTTAATTTCAATAGCTAATAGATAATAGGGTGTTCTTTTAATAATTGCCTAAGAATATAGGTAACAGAGTAAAATTATTTTGCTCAGCAGGTCTACTCTATAAAACAGAAAATTGCCAGCAGCTTGACTAGGACATAGGTCGTTTGTTCACACATCTATTCCACAAATATTAAATACTTACTCTATACTGTTGTTCTGTTGCCCAGTCGTGTCCAGCTCCTTGTGACCCCATGGACTGCAGCACGCCAGGCCTCTCTGTCTCACCATCTCCCAGAGTTTGCCCAAGTTCATGTCCATTCATTGGTGGTGCCATCCAGCCATCGCATCCTCTGATAACCTCTTCTCCTTCTGCCCTCAACCTTTTCTAGCATCAGGGGCTTTTCCACTGAGTCAGCTTTGCGCATCAGATGACCAAAAACTGGAGTTTCAGCTTCAGCATCAGTCCTTCCAACAAGCATTCAGGGTTAATTTCCCTGAAGATTGACTGGTTTGATCTTCTTCCTGTCCAAGGGACTCTCAGGAGTCTTCTCTAGCACCACAGCTCGAAGGCATCAATTCTTTGACAGTTGTACATTATACTATATACTGTACAATACTTAAACTATATGATCTAGGTATTAAAGTAAACAAGTTTTTCTGTTGCTAAATTGGACCTCAAATACATAAAAAATTTTAAAGATTACAATGTATATATGAAACAGACCAGTTGAGGTTCTATTCTGTCACAGAACAGATATAACAGGGCCCAGAAAACCCTCAGAGACACTTCCTGAAACCAAAGAAAGAGGACAGAAGCCAAGAGACCTTGTTAATGTTATAATTAATCAGTTTGAGGAAATAATATATAGTCAAAAATTACCAGACGATAGAATTTTAAAAGCTGGAACAGAAACCAGGGCTAGAGCCAAGTAGAAATTATTGCAAGATTAGCACATCTCAGGAAGCTGCTATTCAACCAGGATAGAGCATTGTCCCAAAGTATAGCTGAGTGACCATAGCCCCCAAGTGACATCCATCTAGCAAGCAAATGCAGGTTGAATGAGATACGAGCCTGCTACTCACCCATTCCCCTTATGTATTGTCCTGGCTCAATAGTGAGGGAGGAAGGGGTGAATTTATAATTTGAACAGTAATTCTTCTATTCTGCAGGTAATTCTGAAACCACACTTGTCTTCAGAATCACACAATAGCTACAAAGGACTTCCCTTGACTTCTTTTTAAACTAAGTCTATGATCCAAAAAATCTAATGACTCATGAATCTGAAATTCTGGAATCCAAGAAAGAGATGGGAGTCTTCTTTCATTGTGTTCCTTGTAATTTTCTAAACTCAAAGGGAAGGATGGACTGAAGCGAATGTTCCTGAGTTTGGAACCTGATGTAAAGTGATCCTTTACTTTTAAAAAAAGTAAAGAATTGTAACAGGACAGTAATAAAAAGGCCACCATGTAGTCACTTTGCTTTATAGGCTTACACTGACATTTGAATAATTCTTTACAGAAGAGTTGTAACTTATTTTCAAAAAGTCTGCAAACTTCCAACTTTGTGGACTAATGTCAAGTGGAGTGTCTTTTTACCCTTGGCTGGGAATATAGATAACTGGATAAAGTAATTTTCTGAGTGGCACAATGGGACATACACCAAGCAGACATGTAGCTAAACAGCAGGAAAAGTTTCTTTAAAAAATATTTTTATGGTTTAAGGTTCAGAATTCACCCTCGTAAGAATCTCAAGATTTCTTCTTGCATCTCTTGATGGCTGTGTATACGGGATGATTTTGAGAACTATAAAGCTAGAAAAAGATATGCCTGTTTATAGATTTTTCTCCCCTTCCCCTGGACAGTTGTTCAGATATATAACTGCACATTCATGCTAAAGAAGGACCAGAGAGGAATAAGAAGTTGCAGCCCCAGACGCGGGAGACGCCCGGCTCTGGCGCAACCGACCACGTGCAGAATCGTGGCTGAGATGAGCTACCCCGCGCCCAGGGTTAGGGCGGTGGCCGAGAGGAGCTGTACCACGTTCAGGAGGCGGTGGCTGCTTGGGCACCGGAGGGCCGAGAGGAGCTGATCTACATTTAAAGCAGGAGGCGCGGCCTTGAGGAGATACCCCTCGTCCAAGGTAAGGTACAGTGGCTGCGCCTTGCTGGAGCAGCTGGGAAGAGATACTCCACGACCAAGTGGAATATAAGAATCCAGTGTTCTGGGGAGGAAGGAACAAGATGGCGGAGGGATAAGATGGCAAGACCACTTTCTCCCCCACAAATTCATCAAAAGAACATTTGAACGCGGAGTAAAGTCCACAAAACAACTTCTGAATACTGGCAGAGGACATCAGGCTCCCAGAAAAGCAGCCCATTGTCTTCTAAAGGAGAGAGAAGAAATCCAGCTGCACCCACCAGAACACCGACACATGCTTCCCTAACCAGGGAACCCGGACAAGTCACCCGTCCAACCCCACACACAGCGAAGAAACTATATAATAAAGAGAACTCCACAAACTGCAAGAAGAGGGAAAGGCCACCCCAAGCAAAGCAATATAAGCAAGATGAAGAGGCAGAAATACCCAGCAAGTAAAGGAACAAGATAATTGCCCACCAACACAAACAAAAGAAGAAGATATAGGGAATTTACCTGATAAAGAATTTCAAATTTTGATGGTGAAAATGATTCAAAATCTTGAAAGCAAAATGGAGTTACAGATAAATAACCTGGAGAAAAGGATTGAGAAGATGGAAGAAAGATTTAATAAGGACTTAGAAGTAATAAAAAAGAGTCAATATACAATGAATAATGCAATAGATGAGATCAGAAACACTCTGGAGGGAACAAACAGTAGAATAACAGAGGCAGAAGACAGGATAAGCGAACTAGAAGATAGAATTGTAGAAATAAATGAAACAGAGAGGAAAAAAGAAAAACTAATTAAAAGAAATGAGGACAATATTAGAGTCCTCTGGGACAATGTTAAACGCTCCAACATTCGAATCATAAGAGTCCCAGAAGAAGAAGACAAAAAGAAAGACCATGAGAGAATACTTGAGGAGATAATAGTTGAAAACTTCCCTAAAATGGGGAAAGAAATAATCACCCAAGTCCAAGAAACCCAGAGAGTCCCCAACAGGATAAACCCAAGGCGAAATACTCCAAGACACATATTAATCAAATTAACAAAGATCAAACACAAAGAACAAATATTAAAAGCAGCAAGGGAAAAGCAGCAAATAACATATAAGGGGATTCCCATAAAGATAACAGCTGATCTTTCAACAGAAACTCTTCAGGCCAGAAGGGAGTGGCAAGACATACTTAAAGTGATGAAAGAAAATACCCTACAGCCCAGATTACTATACCCAGCAAGGATCTCATTCAAATATGAAGGAGAAATCAAAAGTTTTACAGACAAGCAAAAGCTGAGGGAATTCAGCATCACCAAACCAGCTCTCCAACAAATGCTAAAGGATCTTCTATAGACAGGAAACACAGAAAGAGTGTATAAACTTGAACCCAAAGCAATAAAGAAAATGGCTACGGGATCATACTTATCAATAATTACCTTAAACGTAAATGGGTTGAAATTTTCAAAAAGGCTAGGAAACAATTCTCATAGCCATCAATAGTTCAGTGTTGAGTTCATGAATAGTTTTTAAAGTTTGGGACAAACTGTAGTATTTGCTATTTGAAGTACTATTTGTAATTGGCCTATTACGATGTAACATTGGTCTTCATTTCCATCTTAAAACGCCTAAAAATGCCTAACAGGTTTTTAGATTTGTGAATTTTAGTTGAAATGTATTTTATGATGTTACTAAACCTGCAGAAATATTGAAATATTTCAGAGAACTTATTCACTGTACATTTAATTTATTTTATTTATAAAAGTTATGAACTGTAGAAAGTTTTACTTGTTGGGTCAAATGCTTGTTGCTTCAAATGCTTGTTGCATTTGAAGTGCTAGTTACAAGAAAATCAAATACCTTCCATGTATAAATGCTATTAAGTTTTTAAAGGACTCTGGAGTATAAGTAAGTTTGTTTAAAGAAATTTAGTCTGTTCAACTTGAAAAAAATAAATAAATAAAATTGGAGAAAAAAAAAAAAAGAAATAGAGTTCAAGCTCAGTACACATAGAATATGAAAGATACTATAGGCTGTGTTGTCTTCTACTCAGTTTTATTTTTTCATGCGTTATCTTTATGATTTAATCCTAACAATATGTTCTTTGATAAATGTATTAATTACATTCACTGTTTAATGCACCTAGAAATTTTACAAAGTAGGTCACTTTTTAATATATTCTTAAGCCCATAGTATCAATGCTTCATTGAATGTCTAGATTATTTCATATAATGTCTAGATTATTTCATGCCTTTGTTGATTTCTGAGGACAAATGGACTTCTGTTAAATAAAAAAATGTTGCTAAATGAAATTTCAGATTCTGAAATGTGAAAAAATAAAATAAAATAAAAAAAGAAGGACCAGAGAAAGAGAAATGCCACTGCCTGTTAGGGTCCTCTCAAATAGTACACCGCAGTTCCTGCAGGAAGGAAGCTCTTAGGGGAAGACCAGGGTTGCAGCCTGCTTTCCTCCACTGTGGAAGTTCATTCTCTCCTGTCCTGCCTACAGGGAAATGGAACAGCTGCTCGCCACATTGGCAAAATACTTGAAGGCTGTTACTTGCTTATCAGCCTTCTCTTTCTTAGGTTAAGTAAACCATGTTTCTTTGTCTTTCTGTTTGGGGCCAATTTTCTTATCACTTTTTATTCCTCTAATCTCTTTGATCAGTGTCCTCAGGATCCCTTTCAAATCCTCTCTAGATGTATTCAGGGCCCAATCATTACCTTTAAAAAGGCTTGCCCAGTACTGAGCCTAAAGGGCTAAGTATTCTGTGTTTCCTAGCAGTAACATGCTGAAAATACTCATGCCAAGTTTGGGTTTTAAAATACAGCATAGCAACATTATGGACTTCCCGGGTGGCTCAGTGGTAAAGAATCTGCCTATTAATGCAGGAGATGCAGGTTTGATCCCTATGTCGGGAAGATCCCCTGGAGAAGGAAATGGCTACCTACTCTAGTATTCTTGTTTGGAAACTTCTATGGACAGAGGAGAATGGCGGTCGCAAAGAGTCTGACACGACTGAGTGACTAAGCACGCTTGCATAGCAACATTGGTCCAGATTTAACCTGAATTTTCCACAGGGCACAGTTTTTTGTGTCATGGATTTTCAACACCCAAGCTAAATCTTTATTGGATTAGAGTGGTTTTACTTAGAAAATCTATTCAGTCTTTATCGTTTCATCTATTTGGCAACTTCTACAATATTATGGCCATGTAGAAATTTGTTCAGTGTTCTGGTTTCTATACCCAGTTTGTGTTGCATTTTAGTTTTGCACATTCTCAATTATTCCTTTAACATATGTTTATTAAGCCCTTATATTTCAGGCACTGCCTGTCCTACCGTGCAGATTTTTAACATATTGATAAATACAATTTTGTTTCAGCCCAAGGTGAGAGTGCTTAGGACTCATTTTGGGGAAATTTATCTAATGAAGTATAAAAATCCCCATTTGAAGATGAATTTTCAAAGACAGCATTAGGGTGATGTTCTGGTATAGTACCAGCCAGTGAACAGAGCATGCTGGAGCTTGTTTGAGCCTCTACTCCAGGGTAAGAACAAAGCAACAGTTACCGCTTCTTGTTTTGTTTAATGGGAGTCACTCTTTAATGTCTGCTTTTTGACTAAAATCCGAATCTCCTTTTTTCACTTTCCATTCTGGTAACTGTGGGTGTTCCCAGGGTTTATTTGGTTCTTGGTGTTCAGTTCTCTGTGTTCTTTTCTTTGGTAATGTGACCCCGTGCAACAATTTAACTCTTTTTCTCTGTACTTATGTTTATATCATCTCTATTAAGCTCCAGTTGTGTATCAGTAGCTATCTCAAACACCATTATCTGAAATGGGTTTTATCCCAAATTTAGTCCATTTTATTCTCTCCAGAATTATTCACCAGTTCTGATAGCTGCGTTTCTATTGCTGACATATATACATCTTCCATTTAAAATGTCACTTTAAAAATTCTGTCACCTTTTTCTTCCATTGTATCCTAATAATAACCTGTTTCCACATCTCCCTTTGTTAATCCAGATTACCCACTACGGGCAGACAATTTCATTTTATCACACTTCTCAAAAACCACCAGTGGTTTTACATCATCTAAAAGGTCAAGTCCACAAATTTTAAGACACACAAACCAGCGAACAAGGCAAGATCACAGTAGTAAACACAATTACTTTATAATCCTTCCTCTGTCACTGCTCCTATCCTTCAGTTCCATCCACTCTATTCCCTAAAAGCCAATATCACTGAAAGTTGGGCAAGGAAATAGAGTAACCAGGGTTAGGATCTGAACTAGAAAAGGCTGCCTCTGGAATAGGATGACTTGGCCTGAAAAAAATTTAAGTACATTTCCTAATAAGGTCAGAAAAAAAGGCAAAACTCCAGGACTGTCTGATAAGTTAGTAAAAACTGGTATTTACATAGATTTTTAGTTTCTGATATCCTGCCTCTTCCTACAACTCTCCCAGGTTTGTTTTCAATAGACCAGTGTTCTCGGGACATAGTTCTGTTGTGGATTTAGAACTTTTCCTCCAGATAAAAGATTTTCTGTGTGTGTGTTCAGTAACATGTTTATTCATGGATATGACTAGTTCATGTTCTGGGTATGAGATGTAGAAGAAGGCAGAGCAGAGGTATTGTGCTCCTTTACTACGTCAATCATCTTCTTTTCTTACCTCATACTTTTCGAACCAGTTTCACATTGACGTGGGTATCGTGGTGGTCCCTAGTCTGGGCCTAAGCCAGGCCCATACCAACAGTCTGGTATGCCTGTTGGACTGGTACAACTGATCAGCCAGAAGACAGTTTACAGGAAGGACTTCTGGAGAGCGAACTCCTTTACAGGGAAGGTGAAGTTAGACAAAATTAACCTAGTAATAAAGCTTTAGTAATTGTTAGGAGAGGGCTTCCCTGGGGGCTCAGCGGTAAAGAATCTGCCTGTCAAGGCAGGAGATGTGGGTTTGATTGCTGAATTGGGAAGATCTCCTGGAGAAGGAAATGGCAACCCACTCCAATATTCTTGCCTGGAAAATGCCACGGATGGAGAAGCCTGGTGTGCTACAGTCCATGGGGTTGCAAACTTAGCAGCTCAACAGCAGCAAGCAATAGATATGAAACCCTTTTGCTCAATGCCTGGAACTTGAGTACAGTAGATGTTAGATACACTCTTAATCTTCCCCTTTCAACCAGAAAGATGTTTATAATTTAGGAAAGGGTAGGGATAGGACATTTGGTAGGCTTGGAAAAGAACAGAACTTCAAGCCTGAAAAAGCATCAAATTCACCTACAGGAAAATAAAAAAAATTCACCTACAGAGATTTTTAAAAATAGAGATGCCTGCCCCAGACCTTCTGAATCAGGGTCTCTGGCTTTGGAGCCCAGATATGTTTTAAATGCTCCTCGGATAATTCAGATGAGCAGTCAAGCATATAAAACACTGATTGGTGGCTGGAGAAAGTACTGGTTTTCTGTTTTATAAAAACAAAAGCCAGTCCTTTATAAAAGGCTTATCTTTGCTTTCCTTAAGGTTACACTGTGGACAAATGGAAAAAGTGCGGGGTTGGGATCTAGTCCTAGACATAGCTCTCCTTGTGAAGAAGGTCTCTTAATCTCTTTTATCTCAGTTTTTCAGCTGTTTAATGGAGACTCTGATACTTTCTGTCCAGAGCTGTTGTGAGTATTAAAAGAAATAAAGCTTCTATAGTGCAGGAGCTGACCTATAGTAGGTAGACAATAAATATGAGTTCTTACTTGCCTTTCTTCCCTCTCCCTAGGTAAACAGTGATTCCTCAAAACAAGTACTTCAGCACCCTTGTTTATAGTCTAATGAGGGAAATGAATAACAAACCAATTACACAAATATTTACTCAATTACAGTTTTAAATGACATGCTACAAGGGTCTCTAGTAAAATTTTCTGACCTAATTTACATAGTATTTTATCCTTATGTTTTAACTATGATTTTTTTCATATTGATGTATTGAAATAATTTTTTATCAGGAGGACGGGCCAGGGGCGGGGGGGCCAGCAGAGGATGAGATGGTTGGATGGCATCACTGACTCAATGGACATGAATTTGAGCAAACTCCAGGAGTTAGTGAAGGACAGGGAAGCCTGCCGTGCTACAGTCCATGGGGTTGCAGGGAGTCCGACATGACTGAGCAAATGAAAAAAAAAATTTTTTTTAATACAAGAAAGCTCATTGTAAGGAATAAAATTGCCTTATCCACAAGTATAAATGACAGATGCACACTATTATTTTGTCCGTGGCTTGTATTAAACATATGTATGTTATGTTACTTACTATTGTGGATAAATATGTATACTTTAATGCCAAACTTTTAAAAAGCCCTTTTTCATGTATTTTAATAAAGAATCCAGATTTTAAATTTTATTTAAGCTGTTGGGTTCGAAAATAACAGGACTGCTTCTCATTATGGTCTAACTTGACTGAAAGGACAATGAAGAAATGTCCAGAGTCAGTTCTGTTTGGCAACACTAAAAAGAGAAATCTCTCCTACCATGTTTTTAAAAACAACTTTCAATTAAGTTTAATTTGGAATTAGGGTCTGTCCTAGTTATATACTTCAGCAAATTAAGATTTATAACAGAAGAATTTTAGTGCCTTAATACCATTAGGCAGAGCTGTAATCTGTTCATTGTTTCCTATTGTGTAAAATTCAGTGTTCCTTTTCAAATGGCATGAGAATTGTCTCTCAAAATCTTCTGGCATCAATAATCAAGTTTTGTTAGGTGGAAGAATCTTTATTCAATTTAAAATTGTATGACCTTCTTTGGCTTTTCACTTTTCATAAATAGCATAGGCCTTTGGCATTTGTGTCTATAAGAAGTCTAGGAAAAATCTCTTCACTGAATAGTGTATGTGCCCGTTGGTGTAGATATTGAAAGTAAAAAATATTAGAAGAATAAAGACTGGCTTGAGGAAACCACATAAATTTATCAAACCTATGTTCAGTTCAGTTCAGTTCAGTCGCTCAGTTGTGTCCGACTCTTTGCGACACCATGAATCATGTATGTGTAAAACAAAAGGCCACTTCACTGAATTTACTTCATTATGTTGTTGTTGTTCAGTTGCTAAGCTGTGTTCAACCCTCCGTGACCCCATGGACTGCAGCATGTCGGGCTTCCCTGTCTTTCACTATCTCCCAGAGTTTGCTCAGATTCATGTCCATTGAGTCAGTGATGCTATCTAATCATCTCATCCTCTGCCTCCCTCTTCTCCATTGCCTTCAATCTTTCCCAGCATTTTCCAGTGAGTCAGTTCTTCTCATCAGGTGGCCAAAATATTGGAGTTTCAGCTTCATCATCAGTGCTTCCAATGAATATTCAGGGTTTATTTCCTTTCAGATTGACTGGTTTGGTCTCCTTACTGTCCAAGGGACTCTCAAGAGTCTTCTCCAGCACCACAGTTCAAAGGCATCAGTTCTTCAGTGCTCTGCCTTCCTTATGGTCCAATTCTCACATCCGTACATGACTGCTGGAAAAAACATAGCTTTGACTATGTGGAACTTTGTTGGCAAAGTGATTTCTTTGCTTTTTAATATGCTATCTGAGTTTGTCATAGCTTTTCTTCCAAGGAGCAAGCATCTTTTAATTTCATGGCTGCAGTCACCATCCTCAGTGATTTTGGAGCCCAAAAAAATAAAATCTGTTACTGCTTCCACTTTTTCCCCTTGTTCTTCATATGTGTGCTCAGTTAGTTCAGTTGTGTCTGACTCTTTGTGACCCATGGGCTGTAGCCTATCAGGCTCCTCTGTCCATGGGATTCTCTAGGCAAGAATACTGGAGTGGGTTGCCATTACCTTCTCCACTTCATATGTCATGAGACAAGTATCAAAGTGAACCTCTGAGACAACATCATAAAAAGTAGCAAATTCAAAGCATTGCTACAACATTAAACCTTTTAGATATTTCTCAGCTAAATATTATTATCCCCATTTTATAGCCAGCATTATGGACATCCAAGAGCAGTGTCAATTTTGTTGATAAATGGTACATCAAATATGTGTATGGTTAAAAAAATTTTTGAAGCACTAATTCTTTTCTTATTATGGAAAGTCTGTGATAAAAAGGGGTACTGTACATAGGGCAATAGATTTATGCACCATGAATTCATAATGATTTCCCAGATGTTCATATTTAACTAGCAACCATTATAAAAAGAGCAAGGCTTTCAAAGGTTATCTTCCTGATTAACAGCTTTCACCATTCCTGGCTGGGTGATTTTATAGTCTGTCAGGGAAATTAACTATGTAGTCTCCTGATCATAGCTATCATGATATAGACAGTATATAATTTCACACATTTTAATCGTATTTTGAGATGAAAACCAGACATTATTTGATATCACTTAATGATTTATGTACTCTCATAGATATATTGACTTACCCAAAATATGAAGGGAAATGAACAGTTTGTCAACGCTGGCATATAGTTTTTAACACAAAAATATGACCACAACATGAGATGAAACATAGAACCACAAAAGCACTCTCAAGGACTGAATGTCCTGTGATCAATTTTTCCTTTTTCATAATGCCATTGAGTATGTCAGTGTGTCAAATTTCATTTTCTAAGGAAAACATCTCTTTGAAACAAACTAACCCAGTAGTGAAGAGGGAAATACTAAATCATAGAATTCCATCCAACTTTATAAGCAGACTAAAAATTATAGAGATTTCTCAGCAGTCCCAACAATGCAGTATTGCTGTGAATGCATGTGCCTCCTTAAGCTTGAGTGGCTTATTATAATCAGACTAAATTCTCACACATGTAAATCCATTATAGTTTATGACTTAAATCCATGAGAATTATAACTGAGAGAGCCTTACCCAATCAAAATCAAATTTAATTATATGTTCACATTATAATGTAGAGAACAGAGGTTTTAATTTAAAATCACCCTCTTCTCTTTGTTCTGAATGAAAAATAAAGAATCCGTTTTTTTTTCCCTCAGTTGTGACATATTTGCCAGGACATCTGAACCTTCCACATGCCTCTGATGCACTACACTTAGTCTCTAACCCAGCCATCTTCCCTCCTATATGCTCTAACCCTCTGTATTATTTTTTCTAGGACTGTGTATTAGCTTGTGAGGGCTGCTATAGCAAAATGCCAGAAACTGGGTGACTTAAACAATGGAAATTTACTTTCTCCTAGTTCTGGAGACTACAAGTCCAAGATCAAGGTATCAGTAGGTTCTCCTGAAACTTTTCTCCTTGACTTGTAGACAGTCACCTTCTTCCTGTGTCCTCACATGGTCTTTCGTCTGTCTGCTTGCATCTCTGGTATCTCTCTGTGTGTTCAAATTTCCTCCTTTTATAAGGACACCAGGCACATGGGGTTAGGACCCCAACCTGATGACCTCATTTTACCTTAATCACCACTTTAAGGGCCTTTCCTCCATATAAAGTCACTTTCTGTGGTCCTGGGAGTTAGGGCTTCATTATATGAATTTGAAGGGGGCACAGTTCTGCCCATATTACTATGTATGTGTTGCTGTCATTCTCCCTGCTCCTTCCCCTTTTTACTTTCTTACCTTTTCCCTTAAACATTTATCAGCATCTACTTGTATGCTAGGTACTTGGCTAAAGGGTGAAGATACAATGATGAATGAATAAATAACAGTCTTTTCCCCCAGAGATCTGGAGGGGAAAGTAAGAAAATATTTAATTACATTACAGAAGGATAGTGTTCTGATCAGGGAGCACACAAGGCACTCTGAAAGGATAGAGCATTCAGACCTGTCTTGGGGAATTAAGGAAAACCTTTACCGCAGAAGCAGTCTTTAGGTGAGTTTTGAATGACTTGTAGCAATCTGTCAGAAAAAAACTGAAAGAATGCTCCACAAAGGAGCAATATATATAGGATCCCATAGGTGAGAAAGACACAGACACCTAGACGCTGCAAATAATTCAGTAGAATTTGAGTGAAGCGGCTGTGAGAGTTGAAACTGAGAAATCTCAGTGATAATATCTGCAACATATTCTGAAATTAATAGAAACATAGGAGGGATCAGGTTTCCCTGGTGGCTCAGATGGTAAGAGTCAGCCTGCAGTGGTTTGATCCTGAAATTGGGAAGATGCCCTGGAGAAGGGAATGGCAACCCACTCTAGTATTCTTGCCTGGAGAATCCCATGGAGAGAGGAGCCTGACAGGCTACAGTACGTGGGGTCGCAAAGAGCTGGACACGACCGAGCAACTAACACTTTCCCTTTCACTTCATAGGAGGGATGGATAGATATGTGGTAAAGCAAGTGTATAATAAAATATTATTTATAGAATCTAGCTGGTGGACGTGTGAATGTTTTACTGTAAAATTGAACTTATGTTCATGTTTGAAACCCTTTACAGTAAAATACTTGGGAAAAAATGATTGCTAGTAATCTTAAAGTCTATCCATAGGGGAATGGCTTATCTAATGATAGTGCATCCATAACTTGGAACACTAGAGCTATTTAAAAAAAGAAAAAGACAAATGTTTATATACAGGCAGGAAAGACTCTCCAAGATATAATTATGAAGTGAAATAAGAAAGATTTCAAAGACTGCGTATATATACCGCCACTTGTGCATAATATCTAAAAGGATTGAAAAAAATGAAAAAAAAATATAACCTCTGTCAGAGGAACTTCATCTGGTGGGTGGAATAAAGGGAGATCTATTCTTTTATATATTTTGAATTTTGAGTCATGTGCATTTACTCTCTACTCAAAAGTAGTTTAAAAACATAATAGATACTTTTGATATCTTACTTTAATTCTCACTGTCATCTGGCAAGGTAAGTATTATTATCACTGTTTGCAAGTGGGAAAATTCATTTCTGAGAAGGTTAATAATCTGTCAAGGTCACACAACAAGTAAATGAAAAAGGCACAGCTGGGACTTGGGTCTGTCTAATGCCAAAGCCTTTGCCTTTTGCATGGCCAAGTAGCACAAGGAAGAACTGCACTCCAAGCAGAGGAGACTGCCTGAGCAAAGGGCATGAAAGTGGAAAGCGAAGTGCTCACTGGAGAACTGTGAGCAGTCCAGAGTAGTGGGAGTGCAGAATGCATTATGCAGAGTAGCGGGAGAGAATGAAAATGACAGACAGAAGTGTGAACTCTGTCTAACAGACATTTGGGAGCCATGGATGATGTTGGAGATGAGTTTCTTATTGATCATTTATGGGGAAGGATAAAGAAGAGAAAAAAATGAGAATTTCAGACAACTGGCTAAATGGGGAGCTTTAGTTAGCCACATTGCTTTCCAAGCATTGGTCAAGAAATGGAATGGGAAATGTTTTGTGAACTGTGGAGCACTTTCATTATAAATTGTCATGTTTACATTTTATATGCATATATGAAGAAAACTCTGCTTATGTGTAATAAAAACCTCCCAAATAGAATTTTCACTCACAGTTTACTGCAGCTAGAATTATAGCAGAAGGGGACTTGTTGCTGACATAAAAGTATGCAAACATTTTTTTCTCTAAATCTCACCCTCCTTTAAAAAGAAAATAATAAGAGCTAATAAAAATCATCAGAGCTATTGAGGGATTACTATGTACAGGATTTTCCTAGCTTCTTTGTTGTAATATTATATTAGAAATGTAAGGATAAATATTATAAACATGCTACTTAATATTAATTATTATATAATTAAATAATATAAATGTCATGAATAATAATTATTGTAAATGCTATTTAGAGGCAAAATTTCCCTTGTATTTTGTACTATTTTAGTGCATTCTATAGTACTCACTTGAATTCACTTAAATAATATGACTGATTTATATTCAAGAATGACTTTGCCTTGTTATTTATAAAAGTAAAAAATTGAAAATCATCTAAGTATCCATTATAACAATTTGATTAAATAAATCATTTTATGTTTATATTATGAGATATTATATAGGCATTAAAAATATGATTTCAAAGAGTGTTTACTGGAAAATGAAAAAAATAGGAAGCAAAATTTTTTCTGCAGCATGACTATCAGTTTGTCAAGGACGTCCATGATCTCCAGGTTGCAAAATCCAGCTATTAATATGAGTCCTTGGCCTTCATCATACTTGACCTACCTGGGGTACTTGAGTGTCGATTACTATCACTCCTTCCTTCTTGAAATACTGTCTTCACTTGGCTTTCTAGACAACAGTCCTTATGTCTTTCTTACTTCTCTTCATGCCCTCTGCTCATTTTCTCTGATCTCTATAACTCTAAATGTTGGAGCATCCAGAATTCAACCTAATGTCTGTCCCTTCTCCTCTACATCCATTCTCCTTGTTCTGTTTCATGACTTTAAGTCCCGAATGTACATCTTCAGCGAGGGTCTCGCCCCCAGACTCCAGCCTACCTGGGAATTCTACCTGCTTGTCTGATAAGCACCTCAAACTTAACTCATCCAAGTAAACTTCTGATTTCTCCCACAGTTTTCCACACTTCAGAAAATAATACTGCCATCCAACTCCAGTTGCTAAAGACAAAAACTATGGTGTTATTCTTGAGTCTTTTCTTTCAGACCCCACAACTTGGTCACTCAGGAAGTGAGGGAGCTGCCACAATCACTCCTGGCCTATATATCACTAAGAAATGATTCTCCTAAGAAGTGAGGGCCTAAGGGTCTCAGTACAGCTGAAGGCTCGGAATCCAGCACTGACTGGCCTGATAGGGAGGGGGATAATGGCCTACAGAATCCACATTTTTAGAATGGATAAATTTCTTCCTCACCCTAATCTGTATTCTTATGTTTCCTATTGTTTCCATTCAAAACCTCAGTTTTTCATATGTAAAATGGGCATAATAATTGTATATACCTCATAGTCTTTTTATGTAGATTAAAGTTTTAAGTGTGTGCAAGGTACTAATGTATATAGTACTTGGCACATACTAAGCTCTTAATAGCAACTAACTTGCTTACCTTTTATTTATTTTCTTCTCTGATGACACAATATATCCTGTATATTGACTGAGATATTGCTGCAATTTGATCACTGTGGACTGAAGCATTTTAGATAGAAGTTTGGCAAAAGCTTTATTCTAAAGCTGCTTGTAATGTAAGTCAGTGGAAATTTTAACTGACACTGTTAAGTGCTTTCTTGCTAGCTTGAATAGCTGAAAAATTTTAAAGGTTTTCTTTTTTCTGTGCTATTTTCTTGCCTGTTAATATCAGGATGGTTAGAATTATCTGCCCAAATGTTTTTGTTATAATTTTTAAATGTGGATTTTTCTATTACACCATCCAGTCACTTATTATCCCAAATGTGCATTCAATTTATATACATACCATGGTATTCTACTGGGGAAAATACAGTTCTTCATCTAAAAGTCTGACATAAATTTGATATACTTTCATGAAATATAAAATGATTGAGACTTCTAATCCTAAATTATTCTCTAAATATTCATTTATATTAAAAGCCTCAGTAGGCACTTGTACTCCAAATGCTAATATTCTAGGGGTATACTTACATTGGCCATTTGGACATAGCTAGAAAGGAGTCTATGAAAGACTTATCAGCATGGGAATGGGGCTTGATAAGTCATCTTGGCAGAAACATCCCTAGATTGTTCCAGGCAGATGAATATCACTCGTGTTTTCAAAAATATTTGAGAAAGAGAGATTGTGTGACCAATTGTCATCTGTTTTGGTATTTCATAATTATAGCTATAAGGATATCCTTCCTTATAGGTGTTACTATTAATATTGAAGCCTCCTTACTTTTTTTATAGTTGTGTTCTTGGTAGAGAAAAGCTCACCTATGTAATAACATTTTTGCATTGTCTTTTGAGTTGTTCCCTAATTTTTCATTTTTTTCAACCTAAACTATTTTTTAAACATTCAGCTCAACCATTTTATGGCATTTTTTAAAAAGGCAATCAATCTTTTATATATTTCATTCTGAGTTCAAAACTGAGATTAGAACTGCTATTTTTCTTTTTTTCTGCTTCCTTTTTCTCTCTTTTTTTGCCTCTTACTTTCTTTCTGCCATTCATTCTGTCATTCAGCAAATACTTTCCTAGTGTCTACCACACCAGCCACTATGCCAGGTGTTGAGAATGGAATGAGGATCAAAGCATATGTGGTCTATTTTCTCATAGATCTCACAGATAAAGCCGTTCTGTCCGTTATTTAAGACAGTGGGCAAAAATTGCCTGTGTTTGTTTGTCAAAGACTAGCTGGTCATAAAAATAATAATCATATAAATAGAGAAGAAAGTGGTGAGTCCCACCTGGTCACTCACTAGTGTTGTGACATTGAACTTTGAGGTACTAGAGTTCTTCTTCTGGAGGTCAAAAAAGAACCAGAGAGGAATTTAGTTCAGACATACAGGAGGAGAACACCACTGGGGCAGTCTTACGAGGGGTTTAAGAGCTACCACCCCCCTCCCCTGCAGACACAAAAAAGTGTCTTGCCAAAGGAAAAACAGTCATCCTAAAACTATTGCATTCTGAAACCCAGAGGGAAATGTTCAGTGCTTTTGAGAAAGGATGGAGGAGAGTGATAGTAAATCAGTAAATCAACAGTTACATTTAGGGATTAAGCTGAGAGTGGAAATATTTGACGTTATCCATGCCAATGTTTCTTGAAATTTCTGCATAGTTTTCTTCTATATAAACATTGTCTCGAAGAGACATTCCTAGATGGAGTAAAATACTGGGAAAGCAGTAGAAGGGAATTATAGGAAACAGGCTTTGACCAACAGACACAGAGTTCCAAGCTGTGGTCTTTTAACTCCCCACCACTACAGTTGCTATAGCCACTGTCATCACAAGCACTACTATCGTTCACAAGCTACTGATGGGGAGTCACTAGTAGAGAATACGATTTTTGTTGCTGTTCAGTTGCTCAGTCATATTCCAATCTTTGCGACCCCATGGACTGCAGCAAGACAGGCATCCCTGTCCTTCACCATCTCCCAGAGCTCGCTCAAATTCATGTCCATTGAGTCGGTGATGCCATCCAATCATTTCATCCTCTGTCGTCCCCTTCTTCTCTTGTTTTTAACCTTTCCCGCTGTAAGGGTCTTTTCTAATGAGTCGGCTCTACACATCAGGCGGCCAAAGTATTGGAGCTTCAGCTTCAGCATCAGGATTGATTTCCTTTAGGATTAACTGGTTTGATCTCCTTGCAGCCCAAAGGACTCTCAAGAGTCTTCTCCAACACCGCAATTCAAAAGCATCAATTCTTTGGCATTCAGCCTTCTTTATGGTCCAAATCTCACATCCATACATGACTACTGGAAAAACCATAGCTTTGACTAGATGGACTTTTGTTGGCAAAGTAATGTCTCTGTTTTTTAATATACTCTCTAGGTTTGTCATAGCTTTTCTTCTAAGGAGCATTCATCTTTTAATTTCATGGCTGCAGTTACCATCTGCAGTGATTCTGGAGCCCAAAAAAATAAAGTCTGTCACTGTTTCCATTGTTACCCCATCTATTCGCCATGAAATGATGGGACCGGATACCATGATCTTAGTTTTTTGAATGTTGAGTTTTAAGCCGGCTTTTCCACTCTCCTCTTTAACTTTCATCAAGAGGCTCTTTAGTTTTTCTTCACATTCTGCCATCTGAGTGTGTCATCTGCATATCTGAGGTTATTGATATTCTCCTGGCAATTTTGATTCCAGCTTGTGCTTCATGCAGCCAACCATTTCACATGATGTACTCTGCATATAAGTTAAATAAGCAAGGTGACAATATACAGCCTTGACGTACTTTCCTTTCCCTATTTAGAACCAGTCGGCTGTTCCATGTCTGGTTCTGTTACTCTCTTGACCTGCATACAGGTTTCACAGGAGGCAGGTAAGGTGGTCTGGTATTCCCATCTCTCTAAGAATTTTCCACCATTTGTTGTGATCCACACAGTCAAAGGCTTTGGCGTAGTCATTGAAGCAGAAGTAGATATTTTTCTGGAATTCTCTTGCTTTTTCTGTGATCCCGTGGATGTTTGCAATTTGATTTTTGGTTCCTCTGTGTTTTCTAAATCCAGCTTGAACATCTGGAAGTTCTTTGTTCACATACTGTTGAAGCCTAGCTTGGAGAATTTTGAGCATTACTTTGCAAGCATGTGAAATGAGTGCAATTGTGTGGTAGTTTGAACATTCTTTGGCATTGCCTTTCTTTGAGATTGAAATAAAAACTGACTTTTTCCAGTCCTGTGGCCACTGCTGATTTTTCCAAATTTGCTGGCATGTTGAGTGCAACACCTTCACAGCATCATCTTTTAGGATTTGAAATAGCTCAACCGGAATTCCATCACTTCCACTAGCTTTGTTTGTAGTGATCCTTCCTAAGGCCCATTTGACTTCGCACCCCAAGATGTCTGGCTCTAGGTGAGTGATCACAACATTGTGGTTGTCTGGGTCATTAAGATCATTTTTGTATAGTTCTTCTGTGTATTCTTGCCACCTCTTCTTAATATCTTCTGCTTCTGTTAGGTCCATACAGTTTCTGTCCTTTATTATACCTATCTTTGTGGGAAATATTCCCTTAGTATCTCTGATTTTCTTGAAGAGATCTCTAGTCTTTCCCATTCCCTTGATTTTCTCTATTTCTTTGCATTGTTCACTTAAGAAGGCTTTTTTATCTCTCCTTGCTTTTCTTTGGAACTCTGCATTCAGATGGGTATATCTTTCCTTTTCTCCTTTGCCTTTAGCTTCTCTTCTTTTCTCAGCTATTTGCAAAGCCTCCTCAGACAACCATTTTGCCTTTTTGCATTTCTTTTTCTCGGGGATGGTTTTGATCACCACCTCCTATACAATGTGATGAACCTCCATTCATAGATCTTCAGGCACTCTATCTGTCATATCTAAATCCCTTGAATCTATTTGTCACTTCCACTATATAATTGTAAGGGATTTGATTTTAGGTCATACCTGAATGGCCTAGTGGTTTTCTCTGCTTTCTTCAATTTAAGTCTGAATTTTGCAATAAGGAGTTCATGATCTGAGCCACCATCAACTCCTAGTCTTGTTTTTTTGCTGACTGTGTAGAGTTTCTCCATCTTTGGCTGCAAAGAATATAATCAATCTGATTTCAATATTGACCATCTGGTAATGTTGATGTGTCGAGTTGTCTCTTGTGTTGTTGAAAAAGGGTGTTTGCTATGACCAGTGCATTCTCTTGGCAGAGATAGAACTGTTAGACTATGCCTTGCTTCATTTTCTACTCCAAAGCCAGACTTGCCTATTATTAGAGGTATCTCTTGACTTCCTACTTTTTCATTCCAGTCCCCTATAATGAAAAGGACATCTTTTTGGGGTGTTAGTTCTAGAAGGTCTTATGGGTCTTCATAGAACCGTTCAACTTCAGCTTCTTTGGCATTAGTGGTTGGGGCATAGACTTGGATTACTGTGATATTGAATGATTTGCCTTGGAAACAAACAGAGATTGCTCTGTCATTTTTTGAGACTGCACCCAAGTACTGCATTTCAGACTCTTTTGTTGACTATGATGGCTACTCCATTTCTTCTAAGGGATTCTTGCCCACACTAGTAGATGTAATGATCATCTGAATTAAATTCACCCGTTCCAGTTCATTTTAGTTCACTGATTCCTAAAATGTCAGTGTTCACTCTTTCCATCTCCTGTTTGGCCATTTCCAATTTACCTTGATTCATGGACATAACATTCCAGGTTCCTGTGCACTATTGTTCTTTACATCATCAGACTTTACCTTCACTACCACACACATCCACACTAGGTGTTATTTCCAGTAGGTAACATTAGGATTGTATCAAATAATAGGTATCAAGAACAACAGTCTACCGAATACTTAATATATGTCAGTTGTGGTTGGTTGGTTGTTGTTTAGTTGTTCAGTCATGTCTAACTTTTGTCTGGGAAGCCCCATGGACAGAGGAGCCTAGTGGTCTATTTTTTGGGGGTTGTAAAGAGTCAGACACAACTGAGCGACTAAGCACACACATAAGAAAAATTATGTACAATCTTATGACAATAGATACAAAAGACAACCTGTTATAGCAGGTAGTGTGTTCAAGGAGTCTGTTACAATCAAAGGATAAAAAGAATGAAATAAAATGAGAAACAAGGAATGAATTAATGAATAAATTGCTTAGTCGCCAAGTTGTGTCCAACTCTTTATGACCTCATGGACAGCAGCCTGCCAGGCTCCTCTGTCCATGTAATTCACCAGACAAAAATACTGGAGTGGGTTGCCATTTCCTTCTCTAGAGGATCTTCCTGACTCAGGGGTCACAACCACACCTCCTGCATTGCAGGCATATTCTTTACCACTGAGCCACTGGGGAAGCCCAATCATGAGATAAATATCCTCATTTACAGATGGGGAACTAAAGACATGAAAAACTGATGTGGTTTTCATTAGGTTGTACAGTCTGTAGGCGGTGGAGTTATTCAAACACATCTGTCTGTCTGCATAGGACACAGTCATAGCCACAAGGCTAAAAATTCTCTCTGGAGCCCTGTTTCACTTGACAACCTTCCCTCAAGAACCCTCAATTTCAAGCTATTCACTGATTGGAATTTGCTCTTTTCCCCAAGACTGATGGATATGCAGCTGGCAACTGAAGACAGGATAAGAGACTTAATAATAAAAGGCTTCAAAATAGTTTTTCCTTATATTATAGAGACCATTCAAGATTGAAATTCAGATTTTCAAAGAATGGTAATTCACTTTGCAGCTGCAACTGCTATCCATTAACTAACTTCTCTCACTATTGACTATTTACTCAATTTTAAGGTTGCAGAAATATCTAGTAATCCTACAGTTATCAATTGAGAGACATTAGATTTACGTATAATCATAGCTCAAAATCATGCCTGCGGATGTAATAAGTGGTTACATTCTTTTATCGGTGGATTTAGTTTCTTAGTGGTCAATAATTTTGAACTCTCAATGTGTGCTGGATTGAAATTAAATATTCATTATGATCTTCTAAAGTTTACATTGGAAAATACTTCAAAAACTATCAGTACATCAAATTATAATGTATTGCTTCTCTTTTTAAAAATCTGATAGTGGTAATCCTTTGTGAATTTTGCTCTTTTCAGTTCTTTCATCAGTGCAGATGTTAGCAGCTCACATGGGACAACTAAAAAATGCTTTCTGTTAAAAGCTATAGAAGAAAGTTAGCCATAAATCATATACTTTAAATATGGAGATAGCTTCTTGCTAAGGATAGTACAGTTTCTCAAGAACAGATTGCAAAATGAAAGGTTTAATGCTTCTATTAACATAGCACCCACTTTATTGATTTGTTTGCAGTTGATTGAACCCCTTCTTTCAGGGACGTCATTTAGGCCTTACTGTTTTTTATTTTTCAGTAGCTTGTTTAAAGTTCCAGGAAGATATTTAAAGAAAATATTATACTCATTTCTTGTGTGTGTGTGTATGTGTGTGTGCATATGAGAGAGAGGCAGTGTGCGGGTAGGGAGGAGAGAGAGAGTGGGGCAGGTAGGCCCTCAGACTAACATTCACATTTAATTGCATTTCATATTTCATCTCATAGCTCTTGGACTTGACTGATGGTTAACAGTAAACATGTATAATTATTCTTTCATGCAACTTGGCCATTGGCAGTGATTTTCCTAGTAGTAATTTAACTGCTGAGGCTGCAAGTCAAGATTCATCAGTTTTATTAGGATGCTGAACCTTAAAAGCTTATGGTTGATGATGTTATTAACTCTCTCTGCATTTCCTCTGTAGTAAAGGGAAAAATTGGAAGTGCAGCACTTTTTAATATAGTCCACGTGTGGGTGGGTATAAAATATGGGAGTGAAACCTATGTCAGAGCTCAGTAAGTGACTAACCCTGTTATCTCCACTCTGCCACTTCAATTGCCAAGCATTTAATTGCTTCAGAATAATTTATTTCACTTTGCAAAAATGAATTTGTTTGATTGTTTTGTGGGTCAACTTCTGTTTTTGGTTTTTAGAATACTCATTTTTTTATGGTTTCTAGATGTATTTTTGCATTAATTTTTGTCCATCTTATTGTGAAAATGTTCAAAATTGCAAAAAAGCTGAAAATAGCTCAGTGACATCTATATACATCAACTGTTAGCATTGTTTCAGGTTTATTTTCCCTTTCTATATAGATAAAACCTGTTTATTTTGTATTTGTATATTTTTGCCTGTTTTTATTTTTCCTGAATCATTTGAAATTAAGTTGACAAGTTGCAGACATCATAACTGGATGTTTTTTATTATTTTAAATTCAGAATCCAATTAAAATTCACTGTATTAGATTGTTACATCTCCTTAGCTTTAATCTAAAAGTTTCCTCCCACAGTTCCTCCTAGACTTTACTTTTTTGTTATTTGTGACCTCGACTTTTTTGAAGATTTCAGCCCAGTAGAAAATTTTATTATCTGAATTTACCTCACTGTTTTTCCATTAGATTCAGGTTAAACCACTGGTTCTCCAATTTTAACATGTTTCAAAATCATCTGGAGGGCTTATTAAACATAGATTGTTTGGCCTCCTTCCCAAGTTCCTGATTCAGTAGGACCTATTTGCATGTCTAATGCTGATGCTAATGCTGATGCTGCTGGTCTGGGGACCACACTTTGAGAACCACCAGGTTAAACATTTTTGACATAGATGACATGTGTACTTCTTACTGTATCACATCAAAAGGACAAGAAGGCAGCTTATTCCTCTGATGATCATAATCTGATCATTTGGTTGGTGAAGGTGGTGACTGTTAGATCTCTCCATTATAAAGGATCACTTTTCTCCTTTGTACTTAGTGAGTTATTTATGGAATGATACTCTGTAAGTAAAAAGTAGGGCTTCTTTGTTGAATCAGTGGTAAAGAATCCGCCTGCAATGCAGTAATCCTGGGTTCGATCCCTGGGTTGGGAAGATCCCCTGGAGAAGGGAAAGGCTACCCACTCCAGTATTCTGGCCTGGAGAATTTCATGGACTGTATAGTCCATGAGGTCACAAAGAGTTGGACATGACTGAGTGACTTTCACTTTCACATACATAAATATTTGCTCATTTGCTCCAGTCCATACAAAACAGATTCAGAATTACAGTAATAAGACTTCAACCAGTAGTAATAAAACTACTAAGAAAATTAGTATCATGTAGCCCTTCTTCTGTGAGAGAGTTCTCAAACTTTACTGTATGTAAGAAACATCTACAGAGCTTGTTAAGATCTCCCCAGGTCCCCAGACCAGCAATTATAATTTAAAATAAATCAGTAGAATAAAAAAGTCTGCATTTTAAGCAGATATCTCTGAAATTTCTGATCCCAGTGATAAATGGACTCTAATTTGATAGACACTGTTCTATGGATTTATAGTGAGGGCACTCTTATGAGTAAAGCAGTATGATAGATACAAAGATGAATGTAATATTCTCATACTATGGTGTATTTCCTAAAGGAACTGACAAACTAGTAGAGAAGAAAGACATGTACAGAAAGAAAGACATGGGAGTATCCGTAATTGGGTTGATTCTGTGTTATGCTACCAGCTCTCAGCAAGGAATGAAGATCATATGGGAGCAAGTTTCTTGTCTGGATGAGCAGAATATGATAAGAATTTTGAAAATATAGAGGAATATATATCATTGTTTGCTTTTCTAGAGATCAGCTGTTTCAAGCCAGTCTTGTCAAGGGCTGAAAAGTGTTCATTTTTACAAAACTGCTCTGATAATGGCCAGGGCTTTCAGTTTATTGATTAAAGAGAAATCTACATGCTTTGACTATAAAATGTTAAAATGAGAAAGCTACTAACATCTTGTATCTCACAAGATCAGCTCACTGAAATGTCATGGTATACCTTAGAGGAGCTCTGTAGTGTGATGGCCAAATTCATTGTTTTATTCTTCAGATATGCTCAGGAACACTGATGGACTGTTAAGAGCCTACACTGTTGAGAACCCAGGTATTACCCCTGGGCTGCCTCGTTCATCAGTTGAAATACATTTTGTAAATAGAATGTTCACTACTAGGCATAGCAGTGGAGGGCAAGAGAGAGAACTCTCATTTCATTGAGTGTCTGCTGTTAATCTTGCCTTCTTTTCACATTATGAAATAGGTATTTTCCCCATTTTAATAAGCACACAGATTTAAAGGTAATGACTTTTACAGCTAATTTATAACATTCAATCAGGTAAAGTATATTCTTAAGTGATCAAATGATTTGCTCTTTAGTATGAAATTTAATTAATATTATTGATATAAAGTTTTGCTAATAATAGCCAATTAGAAGAAAGATACTCCTAGTTCACTAACAACAAGATAATAATAGCTAACTTTTTTGAGTACTTATGAATTAGGTATAGTGCTTAGTATATATGTTTTGTTTGCTGTTTAGTCACTAAATCATGTCTGGCTCTTTGATACTCTATGGACTGTAGACCGCCAGGCTCCTCTGTCCATGGGATTTCCCAAGCAAGACTACTGGAGTGGGTTGCCATGTCCTTCTCCAGGATCTTCCTGACCCAGGGATCAAACCTAGTTCTTCTGCTTGACAGATTCTTTACCACTGAATCACCTGAGGAGACGATATAAGATGGATTTATATATACTCCTGAGTTTAGGCAATTATATCATTATATGGATTGCAGTTTATTTAGGGTAAGGGAAAGCAAATCTAATTCAAAAGAAATACTGTGCCCAGAGCAGAGCAATGCAGATAGGTGAGTGCCTAGCTGCTGCTGTTAGATCTAGTGAACAATAATGGAATCTTCCACATGCATGACACTTTTACCTTTAATTACTTCGTCACTCGTCACCTAAAACTAAGGACATCCTTCTACATAAGCACACTACCATTGTCAAATCTGGGGACAATTGTAATCATTCCATAATTTCATCTAGTGTTTTTGATTTCCCCAATTCTCTCACATTGTCTTTCATGGCTATTTTTTTCGCTCAACCAGGATCCTATCAAAATTCATGAATTGTGTTAGTCTGTCCTTGCAAGAAAAGTTTTAATTGTTCATTTTGAAATAATTTCAAATGGAGAAAAAGAGATGCAAATGTTAACACTTTAGCACATTTGTTTTTTCAAATCTAAGAACTGTTAGAGTAGGTTGCAGGCTGGTTCCTTATACTCACAAATACTTGAGTGTGTACTTCCCTAAAATAAGACATTTTCTTACATCACAGTAAGACAATCATCAAAATCAGGAGATTAACATGATTATCTAAGCCACAGACTTTATTCTTATTTTGCCAATATCTCAGTAATGACCTTTATAATAAGAAAAAAAATCATTCTTTTTTTCTGCTCTAGGATTCAGGATACTGAATCCTGGATCACATGTTACATTTTGTTGTTGTGTCTCTTTCAGTTCAGTTCAGTTCAGTTCAGTCGCTCAGTCGTGTCCGACTCTCCGCGACCCCATGAATCACAGCACGCCAGGCCTCCCTGTCCATCACCAACTCCCGGAGTTCACTCAAACTCATGTCCACAGAGTCGGTGATGCCATCCAGCCATCTCATTCTCTGTCGTCCCCTTCTCCTCCCGCCCCCAACCTTTCCCAGCATCAGAGTCTTTTCCAGTGAGTCAACTCGCCGCATGAGGTGGCCAAAGTTTTCTTTAATCTGGAATGGCTTTTCAGGTTTTGTCTTTCATGACCTTGATAGTCTTGAAAAGTTGAAGAGTTCTGAACAATTGTAATACAAAGTGCATCTTGATTTTGGTTTGTCTGATGTTTTCTCCTGATTAGATTCAGGTTTTACATTTTGGGGTTAGATGTGATGTTGTGTACTTCTCAGAGCATTATGTTTAGATAACACATGATATTGATTTATCCTGTCACTGATGATGCTCTCAGGTGATGAGGATGCTACCTATAATGTGAACTGGTGGTGATCACTTGGTTCATGTAATGTTTGTTAGATAGCTCCACTGTTAAGTTACTATTTTCATTTCTGTAGTTAATAAGCAATTTGTAGGGAGATACTTTGAGACCATGTAAATATCCTGTTTCTTATCCAGCTTTCCACCCACTAGTTTTAGCATCCATCGATAATTCTTGCATGAATCATATCCAAATAAGTGTATTCCCTTGACCAAGACTTCACTTTTTGCTTTCCTAAGAAACCTCATGAACACTATTTTATAACTTTACTCAAAATTTCTTCCCAAATCCTAGTTAGTTGGCTCCAAAAATCTTCCTATGATATATTAAGGGACCAGGTGTTGTTGTGTCTCCTCCTCCTCACACCTTCCCTTTGGGCAGGTGCTGCTTCTCTCCCAGAGCTTTTACTGGCATAAGCCATCAGTTTGTTATGTAAGATATTTCACATGACATTTCTGCTTTGTCCTAGTTTTTCTCCTGCCTCTTCCTGGATTTGGATAAAAAAACTTTTTTTAAATGTCCACATCCTCAAATCTGTCTACTTCCTCTTCTCAAGTTTAGGCCTTTGACATCTTTCTTTGTAAAAGACTTTCCCATTATTAATTGTTGTTTTAAATCCATGGCTTTTATTCTCCACATCTGCCATTTTATTTATTATGTCCTTTTTGCATCTCTCCCATTTAACTTTTGAAAATAATATTCATTCAAGCCATTTAAAGTCTCTTTCAGTGTGGGATCCTGGAATTTGAAGCCTGCTTCTCTATGGTTGTATCTTCTTTTGTCTTGAAACACTAAAACATGAAAATAAAGCTAATTCTGTACTCTTCTTGTCTGCTTCCAGGAAACTGATTTGTGTCCTTTATCTGTATTATTGTTTTTTTCCATCAGCTTGTTTCTCCAGTATTTTCAACAATTTCCATTTGTCTTTCAAAACAACTTTGACTTCACTTTTTAAACTTAACTTACTTATTTCCCATTTACCTCGAATTCTGTATGCTCCTTCAGCTTGGGTCAGTTCATTTCAGTTGCTCAGTCGTGTCCGACTCTTTGCGACCCTATGAAACACAGCACACCAGGCCTCCCTGTCCATCACCAACTCCCAGAATTCACTCAGACTCATGTCCATCGAGTCAGTGATGCCATCTGCCGTCCCCTTCTTCTCCTGCCCCCAATCCCTCCCAGCATCAGTCTTTTCCAGTGAGTCAACTCTTTGCATGAGGTGGCCAAAGTATTGGAGCTTCAGTCCTTCCAATGAACACCCAGGACTGATTTCCTTTAGAATGGACTGGTTGGATCTCCTTGCAGTCCAAGGGACTCTCGAGAGTCTTCTCCAACACCACAGTTCAAAAGCATCAATTATTCGGCAATCAGCTTTCTTCACAGTCCAACTCTCACATCCATACATGACCACTGGAAAAACCATAGCCTTGACTAGACGGACCTTGGTTGGCAAAGTAATGTCTCCGCTTTTTAATATACCATCTAGGTTGGTCATAACTTTCCTTCCAAGGAGTAAGCGTCTTTTAATTTTATGGCTGCAATCAGCATCCACAGTGATTTTGGAGCCCAAAAAAATAAAGTCTGACACTGTTTCCACTGTTTCCCCATCTATTTCCCATGAAGTGATGGGACCAGATGCCATGATCTTAGTTTTCTGAATGTTGAGCTTCACGCCAACTTTTTCACTCTCCTCGTTCACTTTCATCAAGAGGCTTTTTAGTTCCTCTTCACTTTCTGCCATAATATGCCAGCAAATTTAGAAAACTCAGCAGTGGTCACAGGACTGGAAATGGTCAGTCTTCATCGCAATCCCAAAGAAAGGCAATGCTAAAGAATGCTCAAACTACCGCACAATTGCACTCATCTCACACGCTAGTAAAGTCATGCTCAAAATTGTCCAAGCCAGGCTTTAGCAATACGTGAACTGTGAACTTCCAGATGTTTTTAGAAAAGGCAGAGGAACCAGAGATCAAATTGCCAACATCCGCTGGATCATGGAGAAAGCAAGAGAGTTCCAGAAAAACATCTATTTCTGCTTTATTGACTATACCAAAGCCTTTGACTGTGTGGATCACAACAAACTGTGGAAAATTCTGAAAGAGGTGGGAATACCAGACCACCTGACCTGCCTCTTGAGAAACCTGTATGCAGGTCAGGAAGCAACAGTTAGAACTGGACATGGAACGACAGACTGGTTCCAAATAGGAAAAGGAGTACGTCAAGGTTGCATATTGTCACCCTGCTTATTTAACTTATATGCACTGTACATCATGAGAAACGCTGGGCTGGAAGAAGCACAAGCTGGAATCAAAATTGCTGGGAGAAATATCAATAACTTCAGATATGCAGATGACACCACCAGCTTGGATAGCTGCTAGCAATCCAGTTCATTTTCACTTGGACTCATTAGACAGCCTTTGCATTTTCCTCTTTCCTTTTATTTTCATTTTGATATGTTTCCCCAGGGAAGCAATGCATTCAATTTTAGTTTCTCGATGTATTGTGTACCTATTCTTTCCTCTCTTCTAGAATAGTCTACACTTTGGCCATTTCTACAGCTATATCTGTATTCCCATGAAAGTTCTATATAATTGCCCTCTTTAAAAAATGCTAGGTAAGTTGTAGTTCTTAAACTTGAAAACTTCCCTAACTACATGGCACAAGGAAATGTTACTGTTGTTGTTTTCCCCCACACTGCATGGCATGGAAAAGTTCCCAGGCCAGGGATTGAAACCATACCCCCTGCAGTAGGTGTGCAGAGTCTTAATCCCTGGACTAGAGGGAAGTCCGGGAATCCCTGGACTAGAGGGAAGTCCGGGAAATGCTCTCTTGAATTAGTTTCTTAAGATCCACTTGTTGATCTGTTTAGCATGTATTTGCCTATCCCAGCTTTAACTTTTCTCTTCCATGAAATCAAGTGTTCTTTCAAAGGAATCCAGTTTGTTTGTATTGTATGTGGCAAAGGAATGTGGCATTTGATCATAGATAGCCTCTGAAATTTTTGAAATTGTAGCAGATTTTAGTGTACGTTTCTTGGAAGAGAGTTTTTGGTTTCATCAAATTCTTAAAAGCATTCTATCTGCCTTTTTCAGGTTCTGGTTCAAGTTCACATTCTTTAGTCAAAAAGCCAAACAGGCTATGTTTCTTCATTTCAGTGTCTAAAGAAGTAAAGCATCAGCCATAGAGCCCTCCTTTTCCTGTGCCATTCTCAAAGTGTGCACTGGGTTTAGCCTTTGCCAAGTTAATGAAATTCTAAACAGTTTTCTCGGAAGTTTTAGATCTTTTTCTCATAATGTAATCCCTCCAAGGGAGCCCAGCTTTATAATTTGAAAATCCTATCAATTCCTTAATTCCAGGGGTTTTAATTATGGCATTTAATCCATACAATATAGTCCATAATCACTCTGTCCATTGGGCAATTGCTCTTCTGTTCTTTCATAGATAATTTCAAATAGATCTCCCTTAAAAAGTGTACTTCCAGGGCACCTCTCCCCTTCCAGAAGCTGCATAAATGTTCACTCCCCTCTTCTGTCCCCTTTGCCTTCTGCACCCCATATGGAAGGAAAAATAGACAAGTTAAAAATGGTTGCTTCTTTCCCTTTTTGTCTTCTGCATCCCCCATCACAACTTTTTTAAACTGCTGTCCTCTGTCCTGCCCTAATTTTTCAAATATACTCTGCCTTCCCTACTTTCAAAATTCCCAGATGAAGAAGATAGTCATCAAAATCCCGAACCAAAAGAAAAAATGCTAAGGCACACCCCCTCATTTCCACTCCTGTTGCCCTTGATCTTAAATTCTTTTCTTAGTTAGGCTTTGCCCTAACTAAATCCAAGCCAAGTTTTCATATTGCCTCCCTTTTTCCTCCCGTGTCCCCTTTTCTCTTCTTTACTCCTTCCTACATACTCCCTTCTACCCATACACCACCCTGTCTCATTTCCATTTCTACATTCTCTGCTTCCTCCCCAAATTTTTCTCCTTTTTCGTCTCCCATTGATAGCCCCTTTTGATTCCTTTTCTTTTTGTATGCTCCACTCACTTAAATGAAGGCTGTGTATTTTGACACAATCTCTGTGAGGTGGTAAGAGCAAATGTATTACGTGCTACATCTGACATAATAACTGAAATTTGGAAAGTTTAACTTTCATGTCTAACATAACCAGTTGTCATAAGATTTATAAACCCAAAGCTCCCTTGTCACCCTCAGTTTATTTAATGATCTCCCCTCCTTCTTGGAACTAAAGATGAAGATAACAACTTGAAGCTATTAACTATTTTCTCAAGTTATACCAACCTCTGTGTGCATCTTTCTCAGAAAAGATAAATTTTATATATTTGCAATGAGTAAAACATGCAATGACTGAAAAATCTCTACAAAACCTTTGTCTGGAATTTGTACCAGATTATTGTCTAATATTGCTTGTTAAAAACAGAGCAGAATGTTTTAGTATATCTAAAATTAGGTAGTGGGAATAGGATTGTATTAATATCTTTTGTAGAAGAGGTTATTTTAAAAAGTATAGAACACCTTCCTTAATCAAAGCAGATGCTGAATTGGAGGTAAATCTCAATGTCTAACCTGAAAATATTAAGGGGGAAATGTGTCTAAATTTGGAAAAGACCCTAATGCTGGGAAAGATTGAAGGCAAAAGGAGAAGAGGGAGGCAGAGGATGAGATGGTTGGATAGGCTCACTGACTCAGTGGACATGAACTTGGGCCAACTCCAGGAGATAGTTAGGGACAGGGAGACCTGGCGTGCTGCAGTCCGTGGGGTTGCAAAAAGTCAGATAGAACTTAGGGACTGAACAACAAATTGTCCAAATCTGTTCAGACATAGAAAGACACTAGTAACATCTGAATGTTGTGTTTTTTTCCATTGAGTATAGAAGATAAGGACAGTAGAGTAACTGTATAGCTAGTGTCTTGAAATTCTGCTTTATAGTTTAATTTAAAAGAATCAAAAATTATATCTGTCCTAGAGAAAAGTTCTTTGCTGATTTCGATAGGGACCTATCAGAGTTGTCCTAAATTACACAGCTAGTAAAGCAACAGTACAAGGACATGAACCAATTTCTCCAGTCCCATATCTAATGCTCTTCTGATTGTTCTCCATCACTATTGGTAATATTAGCCTTTGAAAGCAGTCCTGCTGTCAGGCTAGCTTTTGAATGTGGCACCACTCATATTCAGAAATACTTCATACATAAAATTTCTGAATGATCTTGGGTCATCTTAAAAACAATGCAGTGAAGATTTTTGAAAAGTTAAGTAGAACTTCAAATAAATATTTTAATGAAATGCAAAGGAAATAATAAATGAGATTCCATTAACTTATAGACTCTTATTTAATTTTAGTCACACCTGTTTAAATTCTTTATTTATCCTTGCATCCTTCACTGGCCCAAAACAAAGACTGTGTACCGCATGACTGAGGAAAATGTTTTGTTGGATGGATGCACGCATGCGTGCTCAGTAGCTCAGTCATGTCCAACTCTTTGTAATTCCATGGACTGTAGCCCACCAGGCTCCTCTGTCCATGGGATTATCCAGGCAAGAATACTGGAATGGATGTCCATTTCCTCCTCCAGGGCATCTTCCTGATCCAAGGATCAAACCTGCTTCTCCTGCATTGGCAGGCAGACTTTACCACTGAGCCACCTGGAAAGACTGTTGGATGGATAAATGAACAAATATTCCATTTATATGCTGATTATTAAGAAACTAAAAGCTACTAAGATTTTTTTTTCATATTTTTCAGTTCAGTTCAGTTGTCAGTCGTGTCCGACTCTTTGCGACCCCATGAATCACAGCACGCCAGACCTCCCTGTCCATCACCAACTCCCTGAGTTCATTCAAACTCATGTCCATCGAGTTGGTGATGCCATCCAGCCATCTCATTCTCTGTCGTCCCCTTCATTTCCAGCCCCCAATCCCTCCCAGCATCAGAGTCTTTTCCAGTGAGTCAACTCTTCGCATGAAGTGGCCAAAGTATTGAAGTTTCAGCTTTAGCATCAGTCCTTCCAATGAACACCTAGGATTGATCTCCTTTAGAATGGACTGGTTGGATCTCCTTGCAGTCCAAGGGACTCTCAAGAGAGTCTTCTCCAGCACCACAGTTAAAAAGCATCAATTCTTCGGCAGTCAGCTTTCTTCACAGTCCAACTCTCACATCCATACATGACCACAGGAAAAACCATAGTCTTGACTAGACGGACCTTGGTTGGCAAAGTAATGTCTCTGCTTTTTAATATACTATCAAGGTTGGTCATAACTTTCCTTCCAAGGAGTAAGCATCATTTAATTTCATGGCTGCAATCAGCATCCGCAGTGATTTTGGAGCCCAAAAAAATAAAGTCTGACACTGTTTCCACTGTTTCCCCATCTATTTCCCATGAAATGATGGGACCAGATGCCATGATCTTTGTTTTCTGAATGTTGAGCTTCAGGCCAACCTTTTCACTCTCCTCATTCACTTTCATCAAGAAGCTTTTTAGTTCCTCTTCACTTTCTGCCATAAGGATGGTGTCATCTGCATTTCTGATGTTATTGATATTTCTCCCGGCAATCTTGATTCCAGCCTGTGCTTCTTCCAGCCCAGCGTTTCTCATGATGTACACTGCATATAAGTTAAATAAGCAGGGTGACAATATGCAACCTTGACGTACTCCTTTTCCTATTTGGAACCAGTCTGTTGTTCCATGTCCAGTTCTAACTATTGCTTCCTGACCTGCATACAGGTTTCTCAAGAGGCAGGTCAGGTGGTCTGGTATTCCCATCTCTTTCAGAATGTTCCACAGTTTATTGTGATCCACACAGTCAAAGGCTTTGGCATAGTCAATGAAGCAGAAATAGAGTTTTTCTGGAACTCTCTTGCTCTCTCCATGATCCAGCGGATGTTGGCAATTTGATCTCTGGTGCCTCTGCCTTTTCTAAAACCTGCTTGAACATCTGGGAGTTCACAGTTCACATATTGCCGAAGCCTGGCTTGGAGAATTTTGAGCATGACTTTACTAGCGTGTGAGATGAGTGCAATTGTGTGGTAGTTTGAGCATTCTTTGGCATTGCCTTTCTTTGGGATTGGAATGAAGACTGACCTTTTCCAGTCCTGGGGCCACTGCTGAGATTTCCAAATTTGCTGGCATATTGAGTGCAGCACTGTCACAGCATCATCTTTCAGGATTTGAAATAGCTCAGCTGGAATTCCATCACCTCCACTAGCTTTGTTCGTAGTGATGCTTTCTAAGGCCCACTTGACTTCACATTCCAAGATGTCTGGCTCTAGGTCAGTGATGACACCATTGTGATTATCTTCATCGTGAAGATCTTTTTTGTACAGTTCTTCTGTGTATTCTTGCCACCTCTTCTTAATATCTTCTGCTTCTGTTAGGTCCATGCCATTTCTGTCCTTTATCGAGCCCATCTTTGCATGAAATGCAAACTTGATATCTCTAATTTTCTTGAAGAGATCTCTAGTCTTTCCCATTCTGTGGTTTTCCTCTATCTTTGCATTGATCGCTGAGGAAGGCTTTCTTATCTCTCCTTGCTATTCTTTGGAACTCTGCATTCAGATGCTTATATCTTTCCTTTTCTCCTTTGCTTTTCGCTTCTCTTCTTTTCACAGCTATTTGTAAGGCCTCCTCAGACAACCATTTTGCTTTTTTGCATTTCTTTTCCATGGGGATGGCCTTGGTCCCTGTCTCCTGTACAATGTCACGAACCTCCATCCAGAGTTCATCAGGCACTCTATCAGATCTAGTCCCTTAAATCTATTTCTCACTTCCACTGTATAATCATAAGGGATTTGATTTAGGTCATATCTGAATGGTCTAGTGGTTTTCCCTACTTTCTTCAATTTAAGTCTGACTTTGGCAATAAGGAGTTCATGATCTGAGCCACAGTCAGCTCCTGGTCTTGTTTTTGCTAACTGTATAGAGCTTCTCCATCTTTGGCTGCAAAGAATATAATCAATCTGATTTCGGTGTTGACCATCTGGTGATGTCCATGTGTAGAGTCTTCTCTTGTGTTGTTGGAAAAGGGTGTTTGCTATGACCAGTGCGCTCTCTTGGCAAAACTCTATTAGCCTTTGCCCTGCTTCATTCCGTGCTCCAAGGCCAAATTTGCCTGTTACTCCAGGTGTTATTTGACTTCCTACTTTTGCATTCCAGTCCCCTATAATGAAAAGGACATCTTTTTGGGGTGTTAGTTCTAAAAGGTCTTGTAGGTCTTCGTAGAACCATTCAACTTCGGCTTCTTCAGCGTTACTGGTTCATATTTTTACTTTTTTTAAATTAAACAGTCTTTTAACATTTGCCTTATAACTTCCTACTATGGAAATTTCTCCACACTAACGCTGATTGCTGTTCAAAATATGAACATCCCCAACTTCTGCTTTCCTTGTTCCTTTCAAAAAGCTGTTACTGTCAATGCATGTATTTTACCAGAATCCATATGTTCCTTTTTTCTTCCTCCTGACTTTTGTGTGTGTGTCTACTATGCATATCAGGGGTGGCTCTTGACATTCATTTTATACTGTAATGACAAAGTATGATCAGTGTTATTTTAGTTTAATTTCAGAATCAGAGGTCAAGACATTGTCATCTGAATGTCTTTTAAAATTTTCCATCTTGCTTGTGCTCTATTAGTATTAAGAATTGTTTGGTAATATTTTTATAACTCAGTTGCCAACAGTGGTAAAAAGCAACGTGAACAAATACAGTTTTGAATGACTTCACCTCCTCCATTACACCTAAGGAGGCAATCAGGATAGTTGAAATTTGTGCCTTTCAAGTTGTCCCAGTTATAACAAAAAGAGAGAGCAGAAAACAGGAGAGGGGAAAGAGAGAAAGAAATAAGGAAAATCATTATCCTATAATTTTTTTAAAAGACCTCAATTCATAGTGATAACCCTGAAATAATATAAGATGGTGATCTTGAGCTGGTTTGTAAGTGATGAGAACAGATAGAACACATTGTTTAGAAACTAAAGAAATGTTCAGGGGGAAAAGACACTTTTTTAAAAACTTACAAATTAGAAAGAGATCTAGGGGAAAATAATTTGCTGAGTATTAAAAAAAAAACCCACAGAATAACTGATATCATGTTGTAGCTATTCATTGACTAATAACTAATGCTCAACTTACATGCTTCCCTCTGTTCCTATATATAGTTTCTGTTAACATCAGAAGATTTCTGTATAATATGGGGGAAAACAAGATCATAATCCACTTAAGCCTCTATTAAATATCCATTTACTACATTTCTTATCTAATTTGTCAGAATATCACAATGTATATCATCGGTGAAAAATTATAATAAATGTACCTCCCATTAAATATCCATTTATTATCTCTCCTAACTAAACATCAAAATATTATAGTGGTCAGTTTAAAGCTGGCTTGCAAATAAACCACACGTCAAGACCAGAGATGACATGTGTTGGTGAGATAGTGAAAAAAAGGGTCCATTACATTGATTTAATTTCCTACATAGCAGAAAAAGTTGACTAATGTAAAATGTCAGTTGTAAGTAACACTTGTCCACAGACATTTTGAGTTATGAAATATATTTAGTTTCATAGTTTTATTCACTTTCAAAATTTAAAAATTTTAAACTCAGAACTTTATCCAGGGAGGAAAGGGGACTGCTATAAACATCAGGAAATATGAGAAAATATGCTTTTAAGTTTGGTTGTTCTCCTCCTTTCAGGAACCATCTTCAAATAGTCTTTTAGTAAACATTTGGGGATGATGAGATTCAAAAAGATAAGGCACACACGGGAGAAAAATCATGTGGGGGGTAAAAAAAGCAAGTTAGTAGTTTACATTTTACTCCTATAAATACATTAGCAGCTCACATGCCATTTCCCAGCACTACCCCTAACAGCCACATTCTGGACTGTTTTTTTATTATTATTATTATTTATTAAAAGGAGTAGATACTACCTCAAACATTACTTTCTAAAATGAAGCAGAGCCTCTTTTCCCAGAGTGTATCTTAGGAAATGGTCTGCAGGCTGGAGGATAATGAACTAGGAGTCAGGTTCCTGATAAAATAAGATTGGGAGGTTCTCACATAGTCTCTTTTTCTCTGGACATATATGATGCATGTTTATATATGAAAAATTCTGCTGTATGGCAAATTATTTAACATTATTTATCCCAACCCCTCTCAAACCTACTTTTTGTTTTTTTAACTATTTTACCTTTTTATTTTACCTTACTCTGAAAAGTTTCTTTTACTCTAATTTGCTTTGACATCTCTAAGAACTAGCATCCTCACTTTAGGAAACACTGGATTAGCCTTCATCATCATAGTCCTTCATTATTTTCTTATCACATCATCTCTACATCTTCAAGATCTGCAGTGCTGTCAGGGATAAACGTAAATGAGTAATTAATGTTCCCTTTCCTACCACCTATTCCACAGATACACAGGGCTGTCAATACAGTACTCTCAGCACTGTTTGATTGTGATGAGGAAATATTAATAAATGAATAATTGGATAATAAAAAATTGCTTGGATACCTTTAATACAGTTTTCAAATATAGGCTGGAGTATTAAATAGGCTTTCTGAGAATAGTTAGCTCATGTGTATTCAATGGAAACTGACAGAATCCATTTCAGTCCATTTTTGAGGTTCACAATAAAGAAAAATATTTCTAAAAAAGTTCTGAAGTGCCTCTGGGTTTTTGTTTTTTCCCCTCATATTTTAGGTTTTACTCTGTTACAAGTGTTAGGTGGCTTGTATGCTGTGGCCTAATCATGTAACCTTAGTCACTTCATGAAATTTTATATGAAAAACAAAAATTTAAATTTTCAATGTCCCAGTTTTTTCAATTTAATGGACCATAGGCTTGGCTTCACCAAACTCTTCCACTTGACTGAAAAACTGAGGCAATAAAGGCATTGACCCAAACACTCAGTGGCTTATTGCAGCTGGGTCTAGCTCTCGGCTTCTTGACACCATTTCTAGTTGTTAACCTAAAAGTGTCATCATTTAGTTCCATGGTCACCAAACACAATGGCAATGCCCTGAATACTTTTTGTCTCCATCTTTGAATATTCCCTTGGAAATCTTTGCTTTTGATATTCTCCAAACTGGGAATGTGTTAAAACTGGATTAGTCGTCCCTTTAAGGCAATAATTGGTGGTTCTGATTTTCAATGCCCAAAGAATGTGAAAGTCATTCAGTTGTGTCCGACTCTTTTCCACCCCATGGACTATACAGTCCATAGAATTCTCCAGGCCAGAATACTGGAGTGGGTAGCTGTTCCCTTCTCCAGGGATTCTTCCCAATCCAGGAATTGAACCCAGGTTTCCCTCATTGCAGGCGGATTCTTTACCATCTGAAATACCAGGGACACCCAAAGAATAGAAAACCAACCCTTAACAATCTGAAAGTAGGCAAAAGAAATCCAGGATAATCACATGATTGCAAAAATGTATTATTGGTTTAAATAAAATACATTAACTCCCTGAGGGGAAACAAATCTCAGTTTTAGGTAAAAAGAGATTGTTGTTTTGATGTTCAGCGTGTTTTGCCAACAAAGGTCTGTCTAGTCAAGGCTATGATTTTTCCAGTGGTCATGTATGGATGTGAGAATTGGACTGAAGAAAGCTGAGCACAGAAGAATTGATGCTTTTGAACTGTGGTGCTGGAGAAGACTCTTGAGAGTCCCTTGGACTGCAAGGAGATCCAACCAGTCCATCCTAAAGGAGATCAGTCCTGGGTGTTCATTGAAAGGACTGATGCTGAAGCTGAAACTCCAGTACTTTGGCCTCTTGATGAGAAGAGCTGACTTATTGGAAAAGACCCTGATGGTGATGCTGGGAGGGATTGGGGGCGGGAGGAGAAGGGGACGACAGAGGATGAGATGGCATCATCGACTTGATGGAGACGAGTTTTGGTAAACTCCAGGAGTTGGTGATGGACAGGGAGACCTGGCATGCTGCAATTCATGGGGTCGCGAAGAGTCAGACACGACTGAGCGACCAAACTGAATTGAACTGTACAACCTTAGAATACTGAGACTCTGAAAAGGATGTACATCAAAATAAACAAAGTTGAAAAAATAAATGTTTATCATATTTTTAAGTAGATTGTTACTATATCTTGCAATATATAAAGTTACTTTTAAGAGAGCTAGAACACATATTCCTGGAAAATGCACTTTTACATTTGCTAACAATAAATAGGATTCTTGATTTTTTTAAAAATAGCTTTCTGTATTATCTGATCTTACTTAGTAATTTATTGTCATAGTTGTGGCTAATGTTTATTTTGTGTGCACACAATTCTGTTATGTAAAGGTTATCGAAGCTCTCACTCATATGCTTAAGAAGTTTATAGATGATAAAATATTTTGGTTGAAAATTATTCAATAGAGAATTACCTACAATTAAAGTAACTGCATAGTACATGCTGGAGAAGGAAATGGCAACCCACTCCAGTATTCTTGCTTAGAGAATCCCATGGACAGAGGAGCCTGGTGGGCTGCTGTCCATGGGGTCGCACAAACTCGGACACGACTGAAGCAACTTAGCATGCATGCATGCATATTACATGTACTTTTTTAAAATAACCTTGGACTATTTGATATCTAATAATCTTAAAGATCACATTTTAGAGAATTATCTTGAGGCACTGAAATAATTTCACTAATTCAGTTTCTAAAGGTAAACATTTTGCTTCAGCATGCTCCAAAATCAGCTTGAATTGAGTCTTTTGGATGACTATTAAGAACACAAATTGAAATCAGAATTTTGCAACATAGTTTTCCCTATAAAATCTAGCCAGAAATCCATACAGAAAGTTTAGTTTTATAAGTTTTAAGAAACTTTTCATGTTATTCTAATAAATATTCCAATACAGCTGGTCCCTGTAGCCCATACAATGGACAGCCTGCTGGCAATATCTCACCTCTAGTTGCTCAATATAGAAAATCAGTAATTCATAAGAGTTTATAGTTCAATCAAGGCCAGACTTTTGAATTTCCTTTCTTGTCTTACAAGAAATTAAAGCCTGAATACTTTAATGTAAAAGAAACTGAAATACAAATTGGTGGTCTTAAAATCTCAGATGATGAACTGAGTCTTACAGATCTAACAGACATGAATGCTTGGATGCACTGATGTGGTCCTCTCTGCAAGAACTATCTATTCTTGTGAGAAAATGAGGAACTCAAATTGATGAGGTCCTTGCTATTAAGTTCCAATTTAAATCACTTTGGGAACCATAAGCTCCATATCCATTTTGGCCTTCTACTTGTTTACACAAAGGGAATGGATTCAAAGGACTTGTGTCCTAGAATTATACTAGCCGCATCACACAGAGCTATGGTTTTGATGTTCTTGTTCCCAATTTATTGCAGGATCCGAGAACCTGGGTACCATGGTGATAAAGTACCATTGAAATACATAGGTAATCAGTCAGTGTACTGGAGGATTGATTTCTTTCTTACTTTTTCTGAACAGACAAAAGCAGTCTTCTTAGTGGAAATGGGAATAAGAGGACACTTAGCATTTAAGTTATGAGAATAGCAATGATAAAAGCAAAGATGCAATTTAATTAATAACTTCACCTTGGCAGTGGCTAGCTCCAGGGAACTGAAAGTATTTGAAACCCTAATTGACCTCTCCATAAAGAACACAGGCCTCTGTTTTCCCATTTTTAAATTGGAAGATATTGAAAAGGCAAATAATTTGCTCTCAAGATGACTTCTAGTCCATATTGGAATTGTGACCCGGACTTCGAACTCTTGGATTTCAAGGCAAGACTTCTGTATACATTATGTCTTATTGTGGATAATAATCCTCACTTTAACCATCTGTCTGTCCTGAAGAGCACATCACATTTTAGAAGAGGCCATGTCTGAACTGAATACAAAGAATTTTTTTTGAAAAGTCATATAAATATTCAGATGCATACACTTCATTTTAAATGTTGGCAACCCTACCATGCACATATATGACCCGAATTCCTCCCTTAAGTGTTTTAATTGAAACCAAACTACTTCACTTTCTGCTTAGCACACTCATGGCCGTGACTATAATCACAGAAAATTTGGCTTCTGGCACTTTTGTTCTCTCAGGCATCAACCTGTCTTTCTTCACATTTATTTCATTTTTCATTCCACTTTCTCATATTCTGAAATTGTATTTTCTCTAATTTATTCATTGGTCCTTCTTTATAGCTATCTCTGAAGTTTTTAACGAGTGACACGTGGTTAGTTTTTCCTTAAACAAATTTATTGAGGTGTATTTGACATACAGTAAGCTGGAGGAGAAGGGGACGACAGAGAATGAGATGGCTGGATGGCATCACCGACTCTGTGGACATGAGTTTGAGTGAACTCCGGGAGTTGGTGATGGACAGGGAGGCCTGGCGTGCTGTGATTCATGGGGTCGCGGAGAGTCGGACGCGACTGAGCGACTGAACTGAACTGAACTGAACTGAAGCTGTACATATTTAAAGTGGGCAGTCTGATGGATTTTATATGTACAAATTTTTTATACAAAACCACTGTCATTTTCATTATAGGGGACTGGAATGCAAAAGTAGGAAGTCAAGAAACACCTGGAGTAACAGGCAAATTTGGCCTTGGAGCTCGGAATAAAGCAGGGCAAAGGCTAATAGAGTTTTGCCAAGAGAACGTACTGGTCATAGCAAACACCCCTTTCCAACAACACAAGAGAAAACTCTACACATGGACATCACCAGATGGTCAACACCGAAATCAGATTGATTATATTCTTTGCAGCCAAAGATGGAGAAGCTCTATACAGTTAGCAAAAACAAGACCAGGAGCTGACTGTGGCTCAGATCAGTTCAGTTCAGTTCAGTTCAGTCGCTCAGTCGTGTCCGACTCTCCGCGACCCCATGAATCACAGCACGCCAGGCCTCCCTGTCCATCACCAACTCCCGAAGTTCACTCAAACTCATGTCCACAGAGTCGGTGATGCCATCCAGCCATCTCATTCTCCATCGTCCCCTTCTCCTCCCGCCCCCAACCTTTCCCAGCATCAGAGTCTTTTCCAGTGAGTCAACTCGTCGCATGAGGTGGCTCAGATCAGGAACTCCTTATTGCCAAATTCAGACTGAAATTGAAGAAAGTAGGGAAAACCACTAGACCTTTCAGTATGACCTGAATCAAATCCCTTATGATTATACAGTGGAATTGAGAAATAGATTTAAGGGACTAGATCTGATAGATAGAGTGCCTGATGAACTCTGGACAGAGGTTCGTGACATTGTACAGGAGACAGGGACCAAGACCATCTCCATGGAAAAGAAATGCAAAAAAGCAAAATGGCTGTCTGAGGAGGCCTTACAAATAGCTGTGAAAAGAAGAGAAGTGAAAAGCAAAGGAGAAAAGGAAAGATACAAGCATCTGAATGCAGAGTTCCAAAGAATAGCAAGGAGAGATAAGAAAGCCTTCCTCAGTGATCAATGCAAAGAAATAGAGGAAAACAACAGAACAAGAAAAACAAGAGATCTCTTCAAGAAAATTGAGATTCCAAGGGAACATTTCATGCAAAGATGGGTTCCATAAAGGACAGAAATGGTATGGACCTAACAGAAGCAGAAGATATTAAGAAGAGGTGGCAAGAATACATAGAAGAACTGTACAAAAAAGATCTTCACGACCAAGATAGTCACGATAACGTGATCACTGCCCTAGAGCCAGACATCTTGGAATGTGAAGTCAAGTGGGCCTTAGAAAGCATCACGACGAACAAAGCTAGTGGAGGTGATGGAATTCCAGTTGAGCTATTTCAAATCTTGAAAGATGATGCTGTGACAGTGCTGCACTCAATATGCCAGCAAATTTGGAAATCTCAGCAGTGGCCCCAGGACTGGAAAAGGTCAGTCTTCATTCCAATCCCAAAAAAAGGCAATGCCAAAGAATGCTCAAACTACCGCACAATTGCACTCATCTCACACGCTAGTAAAGTCATGCTCAAAATTCTCCAAGCCAGGCTTCAGCAATATGTGAACCGTGAACTCCCAGATGTTCAAGCAGGTTTTAGAAAAGGCAGAGGCACCAGAGATAAAATTGCCAACATCCGCTGGATCATGGAGAAAGCAAGAGAGTTCCAGAAGAGCATCTATTTCTGCTTCATTGACTATGCCAAAGCCTTTGACTGTGTGGATCACAATAAACTGTGGAACATTCTGAAAGAGATGGGAATACCAGACCACCTGACCTGCCTCTTGAGAAACCTGTATGCAGGTCAGGAAGCAACAGTCAGAACTGGACATGGAACAACAGACTGGTTCCAAATAGGAAAAGGAGTGCATCAAGGCTGTATATTGTCACCTTGCTTATTTAACTTATATGCAGAGTACATCATGAGGAACGCTGGGCTGGAAGAAGCACAGGCTGGAATCAAGATTGCTGGGAGAAATATCAATAATCTCAGAAATGCAGATGACACCACCCTTATGGCAGAAAGTGAAGAGGAACTCAAAAGTCTCTTGATGAAAGTGAAAGAGGAGAGTGAAAAGGTTGGCTTGAAGCTCAACATTCAGAAAACAAACATCATGGCATCTGGTCCCATCACTTCATGGGAAATAGATGGAAATACAGTGGAAACAGTGTCAGACTTTATATTTTTGGGCTCCAAAATCACTGCGGATGCTGATTGCAGCCATGAAATTAAAAGACGCTTACTCCTTGGAAGGAAAGTTATGACCAACCTTGATAGTATATTAAAAAGCAGAGACATTACTTTGCCAACCAAGGTCCGTCTAGTCAAGACTATGGTTTTTCCTGTGGTCATGTATGGATGTGAGAGTTGGACTGTGAGGAAAGCTGATTGCTGAAGAATGGATGCTTTTGAACTGTGGTGCTGGAGAAGACTCTTGAGAGTCCCTTGGACTGCAAGGAGATCCAACCAGTCCATTCTAAGGGAGATCGATCCTGGGTGTACATTGGAGGGACTGATGCTGAAGCTGAAACTGCAATACTTTGGCCACCTCATGCGACGAGTTGACTCACTGGAAAAGATCTGATGCTGGGAAAGGTTGGGGGTGGGAGGAGAAGGGGACGACCGAGAATGAGATGACTGGATGGCATCACCGACTCTGTGGACATGAGTTTGAGTGAACTCCGGGAGTTGGTGATGGACAGGGAGGCCTGGCGTGCTGTGATTCATGGGGTCGCGGAGAGTCGGACACGACTGAGCGACTGAACTGAACTGAACTTATCATAGTGAGTATATCTGTAATTCCCCCAAATTTCCACATAATTCTGTATAATCCATTCCTCCACTCATTCTTCAGCCCTTACTTTCCTAGGCAACTGCTGATCTGCTTCTTGTCTCTTTAGATACATTTGCCTCTTCCAGAACTTTATATAAATGGAATCACACAGTCTGTACTCTTTTTTTCTTACTTTTTCACTCAGAATGATTATTTTGAAAGCCATCCTGTTTATTGTGGGTATCAATAGTTCATTCCTCTTTAATGATGATTAGAATTCTACATATGGGTATATAACAGTGTGTTTGTTTATTCATCTGTTGATAGATGTTTGGGTTGTTTCCAGTTTGATTGTTTCCAAGCTGTGTGTGTGAGTCTTTGTATGAATATGAGTTTCCCTTTCTCTTGGATAAATGCCTGGGAGTTAAATGAGTTGATCATATATGAGGTATATGCTTAATTTTTTAAGAAACTTTCTAATCATTTTCTAAATTATTATATCATTTTACATTTCCATCAGCAATGTATGAGAGTTTTCAGTTCTTCCACCTTCCCTCTCCCTTCTTGCCAACTCATAGTATAGTCTTTTTTCATTTTAGCCATTGTAATAGGTGTGTATCTCATTGTGATTTTAATTTATATTTGCCTAATGACTAATAATGTAGGACATGTTTTCATGTGCTTTTTTGCCATCTGTGTATCTTCTTTGACAAAATGTCTACTTACATCTTTTGTGCATTTTTTTATTTGATTGCTGCTTCTCTTATTTTTGAGTCTTGGAAGCTCTCTACATATTTTAGATTCAGGTCTTTCATTAAATATGTACTTTGGCAATATTTTTTTCTCAACCTCTGGCTCTTTCCTTTCCTTAACAGTATCTTTTGAAGAGTAGAAGATTTTTAATTTTGAAGGAAGGGAACTTGTGATTCTATCATTTTGTAATCATATCTTTGATGTCACAAAGATTTTTCTCAAACTTCAAGAAATGTTATAGAGTTTTAGGCCTATGGTACACTCTGAGTTAATTCTCATATCTAGTATAAGGTATGGAACTGAGTTCATATTTTATACACAGATATCTAATTGCTCCAGAAGAGCTTATTAAAAACACTATTTTTTCTCCAATGACTTGCCTTTGCACCTTTGTCAAAAATCAATTGTGTATGTGTGGGTCAATTTCTGGACCCTCTCTTCTATTCCATTAACCTAATTGTCTGTCTCTACACCAGTGTCACACTGTCTTCATTTCTACAACCTTATAATAAAGCTTGAAACCAGGTAATGTTCCCTCTCCAGATTTGTTCTTCCTTTTTGAAGTTGTTTTTTCAATTCTGTTTTTTGCATTTCCATATATATTTTAGAATCAGCTTTTCAATTTATTAAAAAAAAAAACTGTGTGAGTTACATATACTGAAACCACAAAATATTGCTGAGAGAAATTAAAGACCTGAATACATATGTTTCAACTGGTCATTTAAAAAATTCATCATGCTTTATTTACCCAGTGATTTTTTTTTTCTTCCTCTCTGCTTCAAGTCCAGCTTCAAAGAAATTAGATATAATTTAAAGGTGTGCTATGCTGTTTGTCTCTCCCTTCAGTTACTAATGAAAAAATGATTGATGGAATGTTTAGAAAAGGAGTGTTTATAAATAAATTATTCATGGAATCATTAGCTGTTCTATGTATTGTCTAGGCACTTTGTTCTTTCTCTTCTTCAATTTTTTTGTCTACTTCTGGGACTTTCACTTCTCATTAGTGTCTTCTGGGGTAGATGGGGTAGAGAGAAAAAATGAGACTAAACTGATAATTTCTTTTTTGCCTGTTATTAAAAGCCTTTTTGAAAAATGGGATTGAATGCTGTGTTTAGGGATTTCACTGTTTTTCCTGTCCCTGTTCTGTGCCCCACATTTCCACAGATGAGCGATGATTGGCAATAATAGGAAAGTACAAATATGCACATTTAAATATCAAATGCTGCCTTCTAAATTTGTTAATGTGTTTTATCAGTGAATACTCAAAACATACGTGAAGTACATTTCTCAAGAGGGAAGCCTATCTTTTTGAAGAAGATTTTTCATTATAATATTTAGAATTTTGAAATTTGTTAAGTGATCTAACAGACTTCACTTGCTAGCTGTTGAGATTAAAACAAGTTGTTACTGAGAACCCTCATAAACTTTTATGTTATTCATACTTAGGATAAATAATTCTTATGAAAATTTGCTTTTAGTTTACATTGTATAAGAGAGTTGATGAGTATTTTACCAAGATGTACTTTTCAGAATTGTGTGGTATAATAAATTGAATATTATTCATAAGAGAATCTTCAATAAGATATAATTAAAACTATGTTACTCTTTTTTTACTTTTATTTTTTAAATTGAAGTATAGTTGATTTACAATGTTGTGCTAATTTCTGGTATATAGCAAAGTGACTCAGTTTTACACATACATACATTCTTTTTTAAATATTCTTTTCCATTATAGTTATATGTGGAATCTAAAATATGGTGCAAATGAATATCTACAAAACAAAAACAGATCCACAGACATAGAGAACAGACATATGGTTGCCAAGAGGGATGGAGAGGAAGAAGGGGGATGGACTTAGAGTTTGTGGTTAGTATATGCAAAAAAACTCTGTTACTCTTGATAAGATAAAGAAGACATATTGTGATAACAATATCCTAATTATCTTTATTATAGTCACTGAAGTGTTAATTTTCAAAATTAGGTAATCTTCAGAGATTCTCCATTATTACTACCAGTTTGTAAGGTTCTTGTGTAACATAATTTAGAGTAAAATTGATTGCATAGTATAAAATATGAGGGTTTGTTTTCTCTTATTATGTAGTATGAGGTTATTGATTGTCTGAGAGGAAGAATAGTGAGCAAAGTAAGCAAAAAATGGAACCTAGAACTTGTTGGGAAAAATTGTATTTGGTCTTTGAGAAACAAATGTAAAAAAAAAAACTGGAATAAAAGAAGAAATAGTTAAAGAATATCAAGATAATCATTTCACATTATGTACATGTATCAAACTATCATGTTGTACACCTAAAGCTTATATAGTGGTATATATCAATAAATAGGTGGAAAAGAGAGTCCCAAGAAACACTGCATGCATGCGGGCTAAGTCGCTTCTGTCGTGTCCAATTCTTTGCGACCCTATGGACTGTAGCCCACTAGGCTCCTCTGTCCATGGGATTCTCCAGGCAAGAATACTGAAGTGGGTAGCCATTCCCTCCTCCAGGGGATCTTCTGGACCCAGGAATCAAAACCATGTCTCCAATGCAGGAGACCCTGCATTGGCAGATAGGTTGTTTACCAGTAGCACCAGCTGGGAAGCCCACCAAGAAAGACTAAGTTTATTCAAGTAAGCAGCTATTGTGATGTGTATCATGTGACATTTTACATTATATGTCATCTGGATACTCTCCCTTGAGAGTCCCTTGGGCTGCAAAGAGAGCCAACCAGTCAATCCTAAAGGAAATCAGTCCTGAATATTCATTGGAAGGACTGATGCTGAAGCTGAAGCTCTGGCCACCTGATGCGAAGAACTGACTCATTGGAAAAGACCCTGATGCTGGAAAAGAGAAGGCAAGTGGAGAAGGTTCGACAGAGGATGAGATGGTTGGATGACATCACCAACTCAATGGACGTGAGTTTGAGCAAGCCCTGGGAGCTGGTGATGGACAGGGAAGCCTGGTATGTGGCAGTCCAAGAGTCAGACCACGACTGAGTGACTGAACTGAACTGATCTGAACTGGGACTCAGTAGCTATCATTCTGAAAAATCATGATTAACGGGACATTTTTCTATAGCCTTTAGAAAACTTTTCCATCTTAAAGGAAATTTAAAAGTGAAATTCTGCCAACATTTACTGCAAACCTATAGTTTTAAGCACTGGAATATAGGAATGAAGTAAAATTCCTGATTTCAGGACTCCCAGCTGTGGCCAAGGGAAGAGTTTGGCAAATCCTCTTCCCAAAAAAGCAATTGTGAAACTGGACAAAACTTATTAGGAAAAAAATTAACAGGAAACCATTGAAGTCCTGTAGAACAACCAAAATCATAATAATCTGAGAAATTTCATGCTTGAAAAGCTATTGAATGTTAGGTCTATTCATCAGAAAATAGAAGCTTTACGAACTCAAGGTGTTTGAGCAAAACCTCAGTCCAGTCATTGGCTGACCTTTAAATTTTGCGGTCACAAGGGTGACTCCTAGGAATCTAGGTTTAAAAACTCAAACAAGTCCATTCTCTACATCTGCATCTCTATTCCTGCCCTCCAAATAAGTTCACCTGTACCATTTTTCTCGATTCTACATACACAGTTGGGGAGGGGAGGGTGCCTTGACGTGTATACATTACCATTTGTAAAATAGATAGCTAGTGGGAACCTACTGTATGGTACAGGGAAGTCAGCTCAGTGCTCTGTAATAACCTAGAGGAGTGAGATGAAGGCTCAACAGGAAGGGGTTATATGTATGAGTATAGCTGATTTACTTCATTGTACAGCAGAAACTAACACAACCTTGTAAAGAAATTATACTCCAATTAAAAAATATAAAGCAAGAATAATAAAAGAAAACAGTGAGAACACCAGTGACTCTGCTTCCCTAGGAGACAGATTTCGCCCAGGCAAGTAGCTTAAACAGAAAACAAACAACAGTACAACAAAAACCACAACAACCAGTGCCATGGAGTAGAGAATTCAGAATCCAAAGTCTCTGGAATATATTATCTAAAATGTGTAGTTTACAACAAAAAGTTAAGACTAGAAAGTGTGACTAAGGAACGAAGCAGTCAGTAGCTAGTGTCTCTGCATTTCCAAAGACTTCAGAGCAGCTAAATGAAATCATTTTTAAAGGATTAAAGGAAATTATGGCAGTATGAGTCAAGTAATAAATCTCAATAAGTAGATAGAAATTATAAAAAGACAAAGATTCAATGAAAAATTCTGACTCAAGAGCAGTTTTGAGATGGTGGGAGAGTCTGTGGACTTGAGTGATCAATAGCAATTATCCAATATGAAGAACACAGAGAAAAAGAACTGAAGAAAAACAGAGTTCCAAGTCAAGATAACAGAGTAGGAAGATCCTAAGCTTCCCTTCTCTAACAGACACACCAAAAGTACAGCTCCATCTAAAACAGTTCTCTCTGAAGGCCAACAGAACAGATTTTCTACAACAAAGAATATAAATGAAAGGCCACTTGAGGCAGTTAGGAGGAGCAGTCTATTCAGAATCTGCGTCTCCCATGTGGCAACCTACAAGTAGGAGGGATATCACAACCACAGAGCCCCTCCCTGAAGAGTGAGGGGTTCGAGCACCATACGGTGCTCCCCAGCCTGCCGGACTTCTACCAGAAAGATGCACACATGTGTGCTAAGTCACTTAAGTCATGTCCGACTCTTTGCAACACTATGGACTGTAGCCTGCCAGGCTCCTCTCTGTTCATGGATTCTCCAGGCAAGAATTCTAAAGTGGCTTGCCATGCCCTCCTCCAGGGGATCTTCCCAAACCAGAGATTGAACCCATGTCCCTTGTGTCTCCTGCATTGGAAGGTGGATTCTTTACCACTGGTGCCACCTGGGAAGCCCACTAGGAAGATGACTCCCTGCCTCCCCCATAGTGTCTGGCTTTGAAAACCAGCAGGCTTACATCTAAGAGAGCCAGGGAGTTGTAGGGAACCAAGACTCTCATGTACAAACTCATTTCTCCAAGTTCCAGCACAGAAGCCACAGCTTGAAAAACACGTGGGTCATCCAAGAAGGAGATTCCTTGACTCATATTAGAGTGGGTGCCCAAGGGGTAGGGATCTGGTGGAACTTTCTCTGGAGACAAACCCTGGTGGGTGCCTTTTTTTGTTGTTTCCCTGGTGGCTCAGCTGGTAAAGCATCTATCTGCCTGCAATGCGGGAAACCAGGGTTCGATCCCTGGGTTGGGAAGATCCCCTGGAGAAGGGAACAGCTACCCACTCCAGTATTCTGGCCTGGAGAATTCCATGGACTGTAAAGTCCATGGGGTCACAAACAGTCAGACAAGACTGAGCGAGTTTCACTTCACTTCAGTTCACTTCCACCTAGCTGACCTGTCATTGGCAGGCACCCTTTCTGTCACTCCCAATCAACATACCAAGCACCACGTGCCCTGCCCCAGCATTCCCAGAGGACTCAACCTGCCTACCGTGGCTGGCCCCTTCAAAGGAGTTCCCAACCCACCCCATCTGGCACCCCTCCAAAGTAGTCCCAACCAGTGCTGTTGGCCCTCCAAAGCAGCTCCCACTTTGAGGGCTCAAACCAACCTATCTGACAGATTGCCTCAGCTGGCACCAGTGCCCTTCTAAAGCAGCTGTCACTTCAAGGGGCCAGTCCTGTATACCCGTGTGCCTACAACAGTCTCTAAAGGCCTTGTAACCCATTCCTCTGGAGCCAGTCCCAAAAGTCAATGCACCAGTAGCAGTCATGGCTGGACCTCTCAGTCAGCTGGTCTAGGGGCCAGACCTACTCAACACTGAACCTACAGTAGTCAAAGCCCAAACACAACACAAGGACACATGGAGCCCACATAGGGGGCACTTCTGGAGTACCTGGCTTTGGTGATCACAGGGGGTTGTGCCATGGAGTCCCTCAGGTTACCTTCTACATAAAGCCACTCTTTCAGAACTAGGTGATGTAGCTGATATACCTAATATGTAGAAGCAGAGAGGCAAAATGAAGAGAGAAAGGAGTTCCTTCCAAACAAAAGAATAAAACAATACCTAAAAGAACTAAATGAAGAGATAAGAAATTCGCCGGATAAAGAGTTCAAAATAATAGTCCTAAAGAAACTAACTGAGCTCAAGAGAAGAATGGGTTAACTCAGTGAAAACTTCAAGAGAAGGAAAATTTTTAAAAGAGCCAATCAGACTGAAAAATACAGTAGGTGAAGTGAAAAAATACACCACAGGGAATCAACAGAAGACTAATGGGATATAAGGAATAAGAGAGAGGGGAAAGTCAGATGACCTCACGTTTTCAAGCCCAGGAAACTTGGAGACCAGAAGGACTGTGGCATTGGAAGCAGACATTTAGAAACTGGCACAAGGAATGTGTTTGGCGGGGAGAAAATAAACTTTTTTTTAAGTCTTTGAAAGATAATATGAGAGCCTTTTGGAATAGACTTTAAAGTCTTTATTGATAGTGATCCTTAGTCCACAAAAATCCTGAGGCAGCTGATTCTCAAGTTTTAATGATTGGAAGTTTGAAAAAAAAAATCTAACCAATATGAACATTAATCTAATGGGACCACATGGCCTCATAAAATTTCATACATGCATGCAACATGCATTATGAACTCTTAGAGAGTATTACCTAGTGGATGGTGACCCATATATGCAGGTTTTTTAAAAAATAGATATTGGAAAGAAGTTGACTTTTTCTTTATTGCTGATGCCTACATGTATAGGGAAGTGATTCACATTTAAGATGGATTCTTCTTAAACAATAATTGAAGGAGGTGGCTTATATTTTGTTCAGACTTTGGCTTTGAAATATTACAAGGCTGTTGATATAGAAAGTAGCTTTGATGAACATTCCTTAAGATAAAAGCATGTTGCTTTTCAGTCTACTCATTTTGGAGTAGAGGGAGCTTATTTTATGTACTCTCTTGTTCTCTTTCTAGCCACATGCATTCCTCCAAGCTTAAGGATAGTACACAGCGAATATTAGAAAATTGATAACACTGACCACAGTGGTAACAGTATAGGCCATGTTTCACAAATTATAAAATAAGGAAAATACCAAGTTTGGAGACTCATAATGCTATATTAGTGCTGTGTGAGAAATAGTTGAAAAATTGCTTCTCTATTGTGTCCATGGGCTGGTGCCTACCTGCACACATTTTGCTCGAAGTCTAGGGCACATCAGAGGTTGAGAGTAAGTGCTTAGAAACTTCTATAATTTGACATTGCCATGACATCCAAATATATGCCTCTTGTATTAGTCAATTGATTGGAAGCTTTAAAAAAAATGAAAAACTGTAACAACAACCAGAACAAAGGCAAAATCGAAATTCTGATCCTTGACCACACTGTTCAACAGAACACCAGTTCTGTGGGATATTTATAGGTATTCCATAAAAAGTTCACACTAAAGGGCTTCCCTGATGGCTCAGATGGTAAAGAATCTGCCTGCAGTGCAGGAGACCTGGGTTTGATCCCTGGGTTGGGAAGATCTTCCAGAGAAGGGATTGGTTACCCATTACACTATTCTTGCTTGTAGAATTCCACACACAGAGGAGCCTGGTAGGCTACAGTCCATGGGCTCACAAAGAGTTGCACATGATTAAGCAACTAACACACACAGACGCACACATACACACAGCCTTAAATAAGTTTGGGAAGAATTTAAAATAAGTTGGAGTTCTTCAGGACTCCTCAAGAACTGCATTGTGAACCACCAGGGGTGGAGAAGGGTAAGCACGGTCTCTGATCTCATAAAACCCTAGATTTGTACAGTATCTGTAGTGTCCTATAGAGGTGACTTTATGAAAAAAAATATTCTATAGCTATTTTTAACTTTTCAACTATTACTTACACAGCTTTAATATAGCATTATGAGTCTCCAAACTTGATATTTTCCTTATTGTTTTAAATTTTTGAAACATAGTCTATACTGTTACCACTATAGTCAATGTTTTTTTTCCTAATTTTATAGATTTCATTTAGTTTAAAAAAAAAAAATGACCAGTTGGTCAAGACAAACCCTACCTCCTAGAAGTCAGAGACTCCGTTTTGCTTTTGATCATCACAAAAAATCTAGAATGAACCTCTGCAGTAGATGTGAGGGATGACTTGAAAATAATTGTACTGGAGAATCCCTCTTAGCATAGGGAACTAAGATTAGGATCTGAAAGGACATTGGAATAAACCAGATATGAAAAGGTTTTTTAGTGTTACTCATGAAGGTAAAGGAAAAAAGAAAGGGCAACTGAGTGGTGAAAAAAAGTCATTGAAAAAGTACTTAAAGAAAATGTCCAAGTGGTCTTTGAAAGGCTATCAGGCATCAGAGCTCTGAGGTCAAGATCTAGTGCCAGGAACAAGTTATAGGAAAAAGATTGCTTCACTTCCTAGTGAATTGGTCTCTCTTATTAAGCCAGCACACTCTCAAGACCAGGCTCTTTTTTTCCCTCTGGTTCGATAACATTAAAGCAGCTGTGTTGATTGCTGGCCATCGCTTGAGAGTGAGGTGCTAATAAAGTATGGAGTAGGTGAAAATCCCCATGAAAGCAGCAGACTGTGACCACGTAAACACACAGCTTGATGTTTGGAAAAGCTCCAGTGGAACGCCAATGATCTCTTTTCTTTCTGTGTGCCCAAGCCTGCTGGCTTCCTCATCACATTGCCTCACATAGCTGCCCTTTCTCTATTCTCTTGAATCTCAACCTCATTGTCACCATTTTCTATCTTCCCTGTGTCTTCTAATATACAAGTTTCCATATCTTAGATGGTGGGGGAGGGGTGAGAGAAGCTGGCAATTCTACACTCCCTAGGTACTTTTTATTTCCCACTTTTCTGTTTTTGCAGAACTTCTTAAGCAAGGTGTCTTGTTTCCTTGCTGCCTCCTGTCTCCTTAGACCCAGGCATCTGGCTTTAATAATAGTAATGACTGCAGGAACTATGGCTGGCTTGACTGAGTGCTTACTCTGCACCAGGCTCAGTGCTTACTGCATAGCACATGTTGTTTCAGTGAATTCTAACAATAGTCCTCTGAGTCAAGTGTTACTCCTATTTTAATTGTACAGATGAGATGCTCAGGTTTAGATGAAGCAACCCAGTCACTACTGACAAGGCTGAGATTTAGCCCAGGTCTGATTGACCTCAATGCATTATCTTAACTACCTCTTTGTTTTCTCAGAAGTACCAGGAAAATGCTCCCAACTGAAGAGGTATTATTATAATCCATTTAATGTACTTGCTGTTAGCAGGGAGCATCTGCATCCTCCTTAGGGGCATTTGCAAATTTGTAGTGACATTTGGTTGTCCTGAAGTTGGAGTTGGGAAGGCTACTAGTATTTAATAGATAAAAAAAGGGGTGTAATGGTGAGAACTGTCCTGTAATGCTGAGAACCACCTCATGAAACAGAGTTATCTTGCCTCAAATGCCAGTGATGCTCCACTCAGAAATAATGATAATGGATGAGAATCTAATAATGGATTCAGAAAGCCTAAATAACTTCCCCGAATCTAGAGCCATAAATCAAACTGAAATCTGTCTGGCTCTAAAGCTTATGCCTTTTTCACTCTATTCAACAGAACATTAAAATATTATGCATAATTTGATTTCCTCCCAGAATTATCATATTTTATATGTAACAGCTCAAATATAATTTATTTAGAGAATAGTTAACTAATTTCCTGATTGAATGTTCTTTTAATACATTTAATGGAGATAGCGTGTATCATAGTGTTTGCCAGATTTTCAGAAGGATGCTAAAACTTAATGAACGAAACCATCAACATTATATTAAATGAAGAAAGCTGCATAATTTGGAGCACGCTATCTTCTTTACTGTCAGCCAGAAGTGGAAAGGACTCATTTAGGAAAGGAAAAAGGGAAAGGATAGGGAAAGATAGCTAAAGAGGTTAGAAGAGAAGAAAACATATATACTGGGATTTTTTTTTTTTATTTAATTAGCCATATACAGAACTCTGAGCTGTCACTTGGAATCTTTGCTGTTTCTTTTTTAAAAATCTTTTGCATAAATATCCTCAGGTCTAAAGGGCTGCCCACATTTAAATAAGATTCACGTATAAAGGCATCTCTTAAATGTGCTTATTTCCAAAATATATGTCATATATTTTTTGTAGCAGTTTTAGGCTGTGCTAGGTAGAAGACCCTGTTACTCCTGGTAAAGGAAAGTTGTGCTTTTCATAATCATAGATTGCATACCTGAACATACATTTAAATATGCCCAAGTCTGCAAATTTCAGCCATTCTTTCCTAACATCAAGGCCCATCACCATTTTTTGCCACCCCCAAAAAATGCAGTAGTAGTTTCAGGCACATTCTTGTACCTACCTTTGAAACTCCCATCCTGAATTGCCTGAAAGAAAAAAGTGTGTTTCTTTATATAGTATTTTTCTCCTTCCTGTTTTCACAACTTGAGATATATTTAAATTCAGATACACAGATGATTTTCTGGGCACCATTGAGAATGGAAGATCTCAAACTTTAGTTTTGATAAGAATATCTGGAGAGCTTGTTGAAAATGCAGATTTCCAACCCTGTCCCAGAGACCTGAATTTAGTAGCTCTTGAAGGACATAATATGCTTTGTCAGCAAGCCCCCCAAGTGATGGAGTGTAGGTGGTTCATGGGCTGTATTTTTATGGCTATTATTTTAGCACTTAGTGGGCCCTTGATAAACTGCAGTCAGGTATATGAATATATGAATTCATATATATATATGAATGCATGTGAAAGTTGTCCTGATATCTTTATTTCTGCCTACAGAGGCTTTTACCTGTAACCACAGGAACTCACAGTCCTAGAAGATTCATTAACCCTTCTTCCCTTTCACCTTTGTCCTCCTGTTTTCAATGACTCATGAAGTCTTACTGTGGTTGCTTCTCACTGTTTTCTTGCATAGGTCCTTTACATCTCCTTGGCTATCACTCTGCTTCAGGATCTCCTGTCTGGTGGCTTGTGAACAGATATCCTGGAATCCAGATTCTTTTTACTCTAACTCAGCTTTTAAACCACTCTCAATTAATAGTCCCGAACCCATGCTTGTCTGCTTTGAAGACTATTGACTTAAGCTACATTTCCACTTAATCTCCCTCTGTTCTCTTTCTCTTTAATCATACTAGTCTCACTCTTATCCTTAATTGCTGTTTATGCATTCCCATCTCCCTGTCTTTATTCATGACACGCCCCCCCTCCAATGGGCAGAAAAAAGTTAACTCAGCAGGCGTGACTTGTTCAAACCCTACACCTTCCAAAGAAATGACTTGCCTTCATCTAGTCCATGGCCAGCTCCTGGGAGGTAACCTCTGAGCTGCTGAAATTTTCTTCCTCAAAAGTGCTTTTTTATGCCTAATGCCTTCGACCATACTATGATGTTGTTGTTCAGTCACTAAGTCATGTCTGACTCTGTGATCCCGTGGACTGTAGCATGCCAGACTCCTCTGTCCTCCACTATCTCCTGGAGTTTGCTCAAATTCATGCCCATTGAGTCAGTGATGCTATTTTACCATCTCACTGGCCCCCTTCTTTTGCCTTCAGTCTTTCCCAGCATTTGAGTCTTTTCCAATGAGTTGGCTCATTGCATCAGGTATTGGAGCTTCAGCTTCAGCATCAGTCCTTCCAATGAATATTCACAGTTGATTTCCCTTAGGATCAACTGCTTTGATCTCCTTGCTGTCCAAAGGAGTCTCAAGAATCTTCACCATTGCCACAGCTTGAAAGCATCAGTTCTTCAGCACTCAGCCTTCTTTATGGTCCAACTCTCACTTCCATACATTACTACTGGAAAAACCATAGTTTTGACTGTATGGAGCTTTGTTGGCAAAATGATGTCTCTACTTTTGAATATCCTCTCTAGGTTTATCATAGCTTTCCTTCCAAGGAGCAAACATCTTTTAATTTCATGGCTACAGTCACCATCCACTGTGGTTTTGGAGTCCAAGAAAACAGAATCTGTCACTGCTTCCACTTTTTCCCCATCTATTTGCCATAAAGTGATGTGACCAGGTGCCTACTATATTTATGGTAAAAGTCTTCCCTTCCACATTGCCTTTCCGGAAAGGCAAGTGGCAGGTGACAGTGCCCACTGAAAACACTCATCCGAAAAGAAATGTGGCAGTATTAGAAAAACTTAAAATGAGCATGCCATTGACCCAGCAGTTTCACTCTTTGGAGTTTATTCTGTAGAAATCATTATTCAAGTGTGTACTGAATGTATTGTTGTCTTATTTACAGAAGCAAAAATGGAAAATAACCCAATCATCCATTGATGACAATGTTAATAGAATAACAATCCCTTTAATAGTAATAATAATAAAGCTCCCATTTGTTGAACACATTCTGTGCTAAGTGCCTTACTTATAGTATTTCACTTAAATGCATAACAAACCTTCCACATAGGTAGATTATCCCCACTGAGAAAAATACTGATGCACCTAGAGGTTAAATGAGGACACATGGCAAAGGTCTGCATGACTCCACCCTTACATTTCAATCTAGGCTGATCAAGATGGGCTAATGAGCTCTGCACGCTCTCATGGAAGGAGGCTATCACAAATTATTAGGTTTAAAGTTAAATTATGAAAATTTGTATATGTTACCATTTTTATAAGCTGTATCTATATACACACACACTTGCACAGGAACCATAAAATGCAGTAGGATTCATTAATTTACTGAACAGGTAGCAAATACACTAGAGTGATGATTATATGATAAACTTGACTACCCTCATGCAAAGATATGAAACAAAGACAGAGATCTGAAATTAAAAATCGTGTGCCTCCACTGGTAAAAGTAATACTACTAATGTAAATATTTATGAAAGGAAAAATGCTTGCATCCTTTCACAGATATAAGTGGGCAATATATTAAATATCATTATATTTATATATATAAATATATAGTTTGTTTACTATGTATGCTAAACATGATTTTTAGTGGTAGAAAATTTAGAAAATGAGGCAAATACAAAGAAGAAAGTAATGGACTGATCCATTATTTTCTTAGAGTAGCATTTTTTTCCTGTATTCTTAAAAAAAATCTTATCAGCAGACATACTACCAGGTTTTCTCCAAAAAAAGAAAAAGGAAAAAGATAGTTTATTGTTTTAAATAAATTTTATAAACACTACATGTTGCATCCTCTCCCTGTTCTAGTGCAAATATGTTTATTAAAGGAGAGTTAAAAAAATAAAAAGCTCTTCCTTAATCAGTATTTCTTAGATTACGTGACCGTATAACCCTTTTGCTGTCTGAATGTCTGTACCTGTGAAGCCCACAGAATGAAGAGTACCTGTGGCTTCCTCCCCTGCCTTAGGAACCTGGTCACTGGCAGCAATATGTTCTCATCTTTGTCCAAAGAGGAATCAAGAGTCTCAATTTAGTTGTCTCATCATTTGTACATTCAGGATGCCCAACAATGATTCTGATTGATTCTACCTGAACAACATGCCCCAAACAGTCATTGTGGAGAAAGACATAAGATACCTCCATTGATCAGCCTGGGACATAGGCTGAGTTCTGTGGCCGGGACACTGAGCCCTGTGATGGTCAAAATGGCAAAAATTACAAATATTAGAGTGGGGGAAATTATTTGCCCCCTAAATTAATTCCCTTCCCAAGAGAGAAGGGAAAGAGATGTCTAATATGCTGCCTTACTCTTTTCTGTGCTTTTCGGTTGAACCTCCTTGTGGGTTTTATAAAAACAAATTTATATATGCATAAAAAAAAAGAAAAGTGAAAGTGAAAGCTGCTCAGTTATGTCTGACTCTTTGCAACCACATGGACTATACAGTCCATACTGGAGTGGGCAGCCTATCCCTTCTTCAGTAGATCTTCCCAACCCAGTAATCAAACTGGGGTCTCCTGCATTGCAGGCGGATTCTCTACCAACTGAGCTATCAGGGAATCCTTATTATATATGCATGCCATATATTTATTCTCACATTATACTTTTTCAGTTAATATACCATGAAAATTTATTTTCCATTGACATTATTCTTCAGAAACATGAGATTTTAGAGCTGCATATAGTCCATGTTATGAAGGAACTATATTCTTCTAGAGTTAGGCATTCAGTTTGTCCCCAGTTTTGGTTTATACAAAGTTCTAGGTTGCACAGTCAGCATCAGGATTTCTTCTTGGTTCATCTCAGTCTTCAGACTCACAAGGCCACATTTGACATCATTCTATTCCAATGGGTATAGGATAAAAACAGGGCTTGCTCGAAGGGCAGTGATGTTCATACCTTTACTATAGAAGTCCTTGCAGTGGTCCATAGCAGCTCATGTGCAAAAAGATGAGATGCACATTAGGTAAGTGTGGGACTTGTGTCCTGGTTTAAAAGCCTTATTCCCCACAAAGAAGCAAATCCCTAAGGATAACCTTCAGGGTGCTCGTGAAGAATACGTTGTTATAAGAGTGCCACACTCAGGGAAGTTCAAGCTATGGGTAGCATCAGTTATTTATAGTTCTCCTAGTATAGGCCTTCCCCAGTGGTTCAGATGGTAAAGAATATGTCTGCAATGCAGGGACTCGATTCCAGGGTCGGGAAGATCCCCTGGAGAAGGGAATGGCAACTCACTCCAGTATCCTTGCCTAGAGAATTCCATGGAGAGAGGAGCCTGGCAGGCTACAGTTCATCAGGTCTCACTCACTCCAGTATTCTTGCCTGGAGAATTCCATCGACAGAGAAGCCTGGTGGGCTACAGTCCATGGGGTTGAAAAGGTTTGGACATGACTGAGCGACTAACACTCACTCACTCCCTCACTCCTAGTATAGATGCCATTTACCAATCCAGGATCAGTTTTACTATAATTTTTGTTGACTAGTTTTCAACATACCTGACATGCCCCCTCATCAGGTTACCAGGTGTTGACCTTAAACAGACTGCCAGTAATTTCTCCAAGAAAAAATGAGTTTATTTGGAATAAGCTGTGCTGTGCTGAGTTGCTCAGTCCTGTCTGACTCTTTGCAACCCCATACAGAGAACTGTGATTCAGGGTCTGCAACCATGGTGAAGCACATGCATAGCAAGCAAAGAACTTTTTTAGAAGAGAAAAAGAAAGGTGACTTGGGGCGGAAAGGGGCTAGAGTAAACAAAGAGTTCTTGGCTTTCCTTGGCTGAGCCCTTGCCAGCCAGGAAGAGGAGTCTTTCTTCCTGTTGAGCTCTATTATCATTGCAGGGCATAAAGCCCCTCTACTCTTTGGTCTCCCAACTGTATTTAATTTAAATTTCTGCTTTTTAATTTTTTACCCAAGTAACTAAAGATCAAATTCTCATGCACAAATGAGGGAAGCTTTTAACCATTTACCTACAGACATTCTTGGACATAAATTATTGTCCAGATAATGTGATTGTTTCCTTAAATAAATCCTATAAAGTAGGAATAATGAGTCATGCAAAGTAAATAACTTAAAAACTTCTGATGCATGCCGATAAATTATTTTTCAGAAAGGTACACCGAATCAATACCTTTGATGATATACTTGTTGGGCTGCCTATAACTTTCCAGCATTATTTCTGGCACTTTCTAACTGAATGTAACTTTTTCTCCAGTCCCATTAGCCTCTTCACCCATTTCATTTTCTTTATCATTTCTTGCATAGCCTGGTCCTCTGACTAGAATGTTCTGTCATTTCTCTACAGGGTGCCACCTGGTTTACCTTTCAAAATACACTAGAAATGTCCCCTCTTTAAATTGTCCTCAAAGACTGCTTCCTCTCAACACTTTCATAAATTGAATTCTTGACTCACCCCCTCATGCCTGTGGTTTTCTTTCTGAAGGTTATGTTGGTGCTTTTGGGGTTGTATTATTGTGTGGTATATGTGTGTCTGTTTTTTATACTATCAGTAGAATATGAACTCTCTGTAGCTAGATACTGCATTTGCAATTCTCCAACTGAGAGCAGTTTGAATAGTCTATAATGGCCTTTTTCAAATGTTTGTATTAATAGAAGGGTATCAGTTAATTTGACAATAGACATTTATTGAACAGTTACTATAGGACAGGCACTGTTAAAAGTACTCCATCCCCAGCATCTAGAGCTGTACCTGCACATTAGAGATGGCCAATAAACAGCGAATACTGGCCGATTGAGTGAGTGAACACAGATACAGCCCTGGATAAGACAAGGTCCCTGTTTGCACAAAGTACAAAATTTAAAGAGAGAAGAGAGAGAATATGCCAACAAATAAGAAAGTCATTAGATATGAGAAGTGCAAAGAAGAGAATGAAGATGAGGATGCTGTTATAAAATGTTGGGTGGGCACTTAGGTAGTCAAGGAAGGTTTTGCTATGGAAGTGACAAACTGAGATCTGTATGCTAAAGAGTAGTTGGTCGTGCCAGGCACAGTTAAAACCTATTGCAAAGACCCTGTAATGAAAAGAGCCTGGCATATTTCAGGTAATGACAAGAAATGCTCTGGAGGTGGGCCAAAAGAGAAAAACAGAGATGGCTGTCGAAATATGAAACGTCCAGTACAATATAAACATTGATGAGTCGTAACTCATTTCAGCCACTGGCTCCTCCACTTTCTCCCCTCCCTCCCACCTTCCCACTTTCTGACTGTCTGCTCTGTACCCAGAGCTCAGAAATCTTTCGAGATTCCTGCCTCAGTCCCATCCTGTCATTCTCTCCGAACTCCTAATCAGATGGAAGAAAACCCCTTATTTATTTTTATTTCGTAGAAGGTAAAGCAGGTCATGCTTTCAGTGAGTACTTTGGAATTCTTGTAAGACTGACTCTCAGGCTGTCAGGAGGTTACTTGGAGTGGCAGTAGTATAGGGCAGTGTTTCCTAAACTTTAATGTGCAAGCGAACCCCTGAAGATCTTGTTAAAATTGATGCTGAATCAGCAGGTCTGGGTGGGGGTTTGAGATTCTGCCTTTGTAATACACTTCCACATGATGATGACACAGCTGGTCCGTGGTCTTTACTTTTAGGAGAACAACACAGAGCAGTTTTGGTTGCTCATCGAAATCTACTAAGGAACTTTTAAGTCTCCTGACTCTTAGGCTGCACCCTATGCTTATTGAATCTAAAACTCCAATGTTGGGACTCAGGCAGATGTTGTTTTTTTTTTTAGTTCCCCCAGGTGATTCTAGCATTTGAGGAGCACTGGGTTAGGACAGAATGTTGGTAAATACCTCACCCAGTCTCTCAGGCCTCAGGCTAAATTCTGCAGTCATTGATGAAGTGCTGGGTGTTCTTTCAGAAAACAGACCTCCTAGGAAGAGTAAACTCTACCCTGTCAAAGTCCTAAAAGAAATCTAAAGACAGTTAAGATTTAACCTTTTTTAAAAAAATTTTTCCTAAGAGTATATGAGTGATTTCTTCCTTAAGAGCAAGCAGGACTTCTTTCTTGCCCTCAGGCTGTCCTAAACCTGTTATTTGATGCCTACTGCTCTTGAAGGAATATTTCTTTTTCTGAAACTTTTGGGCAAACTGATGCTATAAAGTAAAGAAAGGAGGGACGTCCCCTGCTCACTGGCCTTGGACGTGCAACCCAGCAAAATGAAATAATGGAGCCTGAGGTTCGGGATAAATATGGTCACATCAAGATGGTGTTCTCTCCAAACTCTAAACTGATGAAAAAAATTATACCCTACCAGAGCCCATTGTAACTAACCCTCGAACAGCATTTCCATTATAAACCCAAGTTTTAGGAGGTTTGTTACTCAGCTGTAAAATTTTGCTCTAGGCTATGGCTTGGACATAGCCAATTTCAGCTTGAAAGAGGTTTTAAAAATAAAAGGACATTTTTTTTTTTCATTGAGCAAGTGAATTGTGGTTTTAAGGAGGGTGAAATATCTACTATGCTCAGACATTCTTTGCATCTCTCTCTATTTTTTCCCAGGTGGTCTTGATTTCTAAGAAATGAAACCTAGTTTGTTTGCATATTTTTAAACCAAGTGTATCAAATGTTTGGGGGACTCTGAATTACAGAAATGTGTTTTGAGGATCACAACTCAATAAGAAGGAAGAAAAATGTTCTTTTGCTATTTTTCTTTAGAATTAGGGTGGGGCAGAATTCTGTTTCTTGAAGATCTTCAATCTGTTGCACTTTTTTTTTTTTTTGCTGAGCTGTATGGGCATGAGGGATCTCAGTTCCCCCAACCAGGGATGGAACCCATGCCCCCTGCACTGGAAGCACTGCGTCTTAACCACTGGACCACCAGTGTTGTACATTTTTTAAAAGTGGGTTGCAAAACATGAAAGCTGAATTGAACAATAAGAAACCTGTTCATTATTTGTATACTTTGCCTGAAAATTTCTTAAGGAGTTTCTAAAATATCTGTAGTATATACACGTTAAAAATAAACCCTGATCAATTTCATAACAAAATTTTGATTTCTGCTAATTGGTGTTGAGGACTTTTTCTGAGATAACCCTCTCCTCATATTCAGAAGGGAACTGTTGCTTCTCTCTGGTTTAGATTGTTCCTGCAGTGGCATATTGAGCAGGACAATCTTAGACTTCTCACAATACATCACCTGTTGTTTCTTTTTCCTCCTCTTTTGTCTCTCCCTTTCACAATGGATGCAAGAGTCATCACATTTATCTCCTTTCTGACTGTGGCATAATAAAAACCCAACTACACACTGGTGCCCAGAATAGCTCTGCCCAAGGACTGCTTGTTGTTCAGCAGCTTAGTCATGTCCAACTCTTTGCCACCCCATGGACTGCAGCACACCAGGCATCTCTGTCCTTCACCATCTCCCAGAGCTTGCTCAAGTTTATGTCCATTGAGTCAGTGATGCTATCCAATCATCTCATCCTCTGTCACCCCCTTCTTCTCTTGCCTTCAGTCTTCCCCACCATAAGGGTCTTTTCTAATGAATCAGTTCTTCACATCAGGTGGCCAAAGTATTGAAGCATCAGCTTCAGCATCAGTCCTTCCAATGAATATTCAGGATTGATTTTCTTTAGGATGGACTGGTTTGATCTCCTTGTAGTCCAAGGGACTCTCAAGAGTCTTCTCCAACACCACAGTTCAAAAACATAAATTCTTTGGCACTCAGCCTTCTTTATGGTCCAACTCTCACATCCATACATGACTACTGGAAAAACCATAGCTTGACTAGATGGACCTTTGTTGGCAAAGTAATGTCTCTGCTTTTTAATATGCTCTCTAGGTTTGTCATAGCTTTTCTTCTAAGGAACAGGCATCTTTTAATTTCATGGCTGCAGTCACCATCTTTAGTGATTTTAGAGCCCAAGAAAATAAAGTCTGTCATTGTTTCCATTGTTTCCCCATCTATTTGCAATGAAGTGATGGGACCAGATGCCATGATCTTAGTTTTCTGAATGTTGAGTTTTAAGCCAGCTTTTTCACTCTCATCTTTCACCTTCATCAAGAGGCTCTTCAGCTCCTCTTTGCTTTCTTCCATGAGGGCGGTGTCATCTGCATATCTGAGGTTATTGATATTTTTCCCAGCAATCTGATTCCACCTTGTGCTTCATCCAGCCTGGCATTTCGCATGATGAACTCTGCAGATAAGATAAATAGTCAGGATAACAACCTTGACGTACTCCTTTTCCAATTTGGAACCAATTCATTTTTCCATGTCTGGTTCTAAGTGTTGCTTTCTTGACCTGCATACAGATTTCACAGGAGGCAGGTAAGGTGGTCTGGTATTCCCACCTCTTTAAGAATTTTCCACAGTTTGTTGTGATCCATACCATCAAAGACTTTGGCGTAGTCAATGAAGCAGAAGTAGATGTTTTTCTGGAGTCTTAAGTCTAGAAAATTTTTTTATTTGGTGGTCAGTTGAGTCAACTCAAGGCCCTATAGGACTTCATGCAGCCAAACAGACCTTATATAACTGTGACTGATGCAAACTATTTATAAACACATGATATAATCATTAAAAGTAATATTTCCTTTGAAAGAGCAAATATAAAATCATGACACATAACGATTCCATAAGCAACCACCAACCAAAAAAAAGACATTAACTTTAAAAACACACATTAGGCTCTTTGTCAGTGACACTAAGGACATCGAGGTATTCTGGGTATTACCTGATTTGACTGGCCATCTTTATTCTAACTAAAACAATATTCTCTCACATTTTAGTTCTGATATAACCTCTAGGGAATGACGCCTGACCATCACCCCACCCACCCAATTTGGAACAAGAGTTCCTCCCTCCTCACTCTTTGTATTCTTACTGTATCCTCCACTTGGCTCAAACTAACTCCTCAGAATTCCGTCTACTTTCCACCTAGGCTGTGAGCCCTTTGGATCAGAGACTATGTGTCTTATTCATTGTTGGAACCCAAGTATGTAACTCAGTGCCCTAGCACCATGCTCAATAAATATCTGTTGTATAAATCAAAATTAATAAATAAACAAAGTGGAACCATAGGGGTTTGAGCCTAAATAACAACTCATGAATTTATTTGCCATTATTCTATAACATTTTCTCATTTTATCTCAATACTTGGAAAAATGGTCTTGTTTTATTTGACAAGTCAAATAAAGAAGTAGTAATAGATTACACCTATTGGTAATATATTCAATTACAGACACTATCTGAGGACCTTACCTATTATTAACAACACATCTAAGCTTCTCAACAGCCTATATGATGGACACTGCTATTATTTTCTGTATTTGACATATAAAGAAACTGAGCTACTTGCTTATGTCACCACAGCTAGTAGTTCAAACCCAGTCATTCCAATTTGAACCAATTTAGGTACAATGCTATGTGGATGAGATGATGAGGCCCACTTGCAGCCCTTACCTATGAGTGTGTTATGGTTAAGTCTGTCTTCACATCAGGTTTGCAGTCTCCAACATTTAGTTTGGCAGCCACCATACTCCCATGTGAAGTCCTTTTCTCCTGATTTTGGTTTCCTTGTAGTGTGCACATGTTTTTCTTTCATTTCCTCATGGTTAGTGTTTTACGACTTGGGGATCTTGAAGAGGCAGATGTATTGTTAATGTAAGCCATTACCACAGAGGTTTCTGCTCTTTTTCAGAACCTCATAATTTGTTAAAAGTTCTGGTTTGGGTTTTCCTCACATCTTATCGCTGACAGTTTTAGCAGTGTATGCCAACATTATCAACTGTCTCCAGGGTACTGATTGAGATATAAAGGTTTCTGTAATTGTCTAAGATCATTTGCCACTTTATGTAGTACAACTTGCTCACTTAGGTACACTCTGCTTCCAAGTGGTTTTTCTGGCCCCCGTGGGCTATAAAATCATTTGATACTGCTATAACTTTAAAGACACTAGCAAAACAAAACACTAGCTTTGAATTATTTTTTTTGTTAACTCCTATTTTAAGGTTACCTTTGTAACTGAGGAGGGAGGCATGATAAGCAGGGATTCTTTTTTGTAAATGGAGAAAATAGAGGGATATTTTTTCCTCTCTCTCATTTCTTTTCCTTGCTGATGATATCAATTGGCAGTGATTTTCTTATGAGCTTTCTGTTAGTTTTTTCTCATTTTGAAGCATATCCATTTCCAACAGAAATTTTTGAAAACTGTGGATCATGACCAGTATCAAGAGCTGTTCTGATCCAAGTCTTTTTTTTTATCTGATAGCTATTTGAAAATTAAGCACCGGTCCAAGGCTACACAGTTTCTTAGGGTCAAAACTAAGGCTAGATTCTTGGTTTCCAGACAGACAGTTCAGTGCTTTTTCTATTGTTCCAAACCTCAGAGTTTGTTTAAAATAAAGGTCAATATTGCACCTTCAGGAGAAAAGTTAAAGGAAGATTCACTTCGTAAAAGCTGATTATTTTGAGAGCTCAAAGCCCTCACAGATTTAAGTTTCCAAAGAATAATACACAATCACAAGTGTAGCTTTCCAAGAACCTAGTGGGAAGAGATAGAAAAACTGTATTTAATTTTCTAGCCAAATGCTAGACTGACCTAAAATTTAATATTTTTAAAATGTGTATGTTATATACTTGAGTGCTCTTAGGGAGTTGGACACGACTGAAGCGACTTAGCAGCAGCAGCAGCAGCAGTAGCAGCAGCAGGGAGTTATTAAATAATAAAACTAGAAAAGAATAGTATTTTCTTAACTCCTTTAATTTTTTCTCAATTGAGTTAATATTCCAATATAGTAAGGAATTCAGTTTTAAATTTCTATGGCCCTTCATCAAGTCCCTAAAAAGAATTTATAGTCTGTATTAGTTTGTTACTGCTACCATAACAAATTACCACAAACCAAGTGGCTTAAACGAGAGCAATTAATGACTCACAGTTCTGGAGGCTAGAAGTCCAAGATCAAGGTGTCAGCAATATTGGTTCCTTCTGAGGGTCGTGAGGAAAAGTCTATTCCATGTCTCTTCCATAGGGTCTTAGTTCTTTGGACTGCTAAATGAAATGTCATAGACTTAAGAACAACAGAAATTTGTCTCATGTACTTCTGAAGGTTGGAAAGTCCAAGATCAGAACACTGGAAGATTCAGTGTCTGGTGAGAGTCAACTTACTGATTCATAGATGAGGACTGTCTTCTTTCGTAGTAAAAAGGTCAAGGGATCTCTTTCAGATCCCAGAGGCCTCCCCTCCAGATACTTTGGGTGTTAAGATTTCAACAAATGAATTTTGGAAGTAGGAAGGGAGAAAAAAACATTCAGTCCATGGCACCTAGTGTATGGTGGTTTGCTGACAATCTTTGGCATTCCTTTGCTTATAGAAGCATCACCCCAATCTCTGCCTTCATCTTCATATGACATTCTCCCTGTGTGCCTGTCCATGTCCAAGTTCCCACCATTTTATCGAAGGACCCCAGTCATATTGGACTAGGAGTCCATACTGTTCCAGTATGATCTCAACAAATTATATCTGCTTCTGCTGCTGCTGCTAAGTCACTTCAATCGTGTCCGATTCTGTGTGACCCCATAGACAGAAGCCCACCAGGCTCCCCCATCCCTGGGATTCTCCAGGCAAGAACACTGGAGTGGGTTGCCATTTCCTTCTCCAATGTGTGAAAGTGAAAAGTGAAAGTGAAGTTGCTCAGTCGTGTCTGACCCTTAGCGACCCCACGGACTCCATCCATGGGATTTTCTAGGCAAGAGTACTGGAGTCTGCAACAACCCTATTTCCAAATAAGGATACATTGTAAGGAGCTGATGTTGAAAAGACCCTGATGTTGGGAAAGATTGAAGGCAGGAGGAGAAGGGGACGACAGAGGATGAGATGGTTAGATGGCATCACCGACTTAATGGACATGAGTTTGGGTAAACTCCAGGAGTTGGTGATGGACAAGGAGGCCTGGCGTGCTGTGGTTCATGGGGTCACAAAGAGTTGGACACGACTGATCGACTGGACTGAACTGAACTGAACTGTGAGGAGCTGATGCTTGGAACTTCAGTATATGAATTCAACCCATAACACTGTCTATTTAAGAAAAGGCTAATTCTTTAATTAGTTAAATTAAACAGGAAAAGCCTAAAAATAAGCAATATGGTTGCCTATCAAGAAAAGAAAACGCAAGTGGCAAGTATTTACTTGAATTAATCATTTAATACTATTAAATCCATCATGTACTTTTAAATAAGTCTATAATTCAAGTTCACACACTACCTGGAGATTAAGTGTATAATGAATTGCCTCATCACCTTGAGATACTACCTTGATTTTTGCAGGCTTTCCTCTTATCTATTTTTTTTTATCAGCAGTACAAATATTTTCATTTACTCTGAGTGAATTTTTAATAAGTTCTTGATCCTCAACTTCCAACTCCAATTTATTTAAAAGGTTATTTAGAAGACAACATTCTCTAACTCTTCCCAGGCAGGTTATTATTCCCTTCTCTGTGTTCTCACAGTATTAGGTACCTGCCTACATTGTACAATTGCATTTATTAAATTTTGTTTGTTTGTTTTTATACCTCACTCATCCATTTGCTATGAGTAATTTGAGGACCGGGATTATCTATCTTATTTATAAGTGTGTATTATTTATTTCTCCCTGGTACAGTGTCTGGCACATAATGGTTGGGATGCTTTAAGCAGCCAATAAAATCTCATTAAAGATGGAATCACATATGTATACCTATGGCTGATTCATGTTGATGTATGAAAAAGAAGCCAACACAAATTATGAAGTGATTACCCTCCAACTGAAAATAAGTAACATTTAAAAAAATGGAATCAACCTAGAAAAGTTCATATATGCATATCATTTTAGAACTAGAAAAGATCCCACATCAAATTTTATCTAATATAGTCTGTGCCTCTAGTAGCTGGTCAATAGTTGTCAACCTACGTAAATATAAAGTCGTAAATAATTAACCCAATGAACATTTATCAAGCAGGTATTTTCAAGGATAATAGAAAAACTAACACTTACTTTTAGGACAATCATCATTTGACAGTTTCTCAGAAGTATAAAACATATGATCTTTTGAAACCTATTAAATTTTTTTTAATGTCTAAACATTAAAATTAGAAAAGTATTTTAAATTGTTTTAGATTTTAAAACTTTTGGGAAGTCTTTATCATGCTGATTTAATTCCAAGTAATAAATAATATTTATTTGTGTATATCGTATCTGGTACTTTATCTGGGGCCATAACTTTATCTTTCTTTGGACTTTGTAATATAACAAACCACTAGTTGGCATCCCTTTTAGCTCTAAAATTCTAATATTCAGATATATATCCTGCAGTTATATATTGCACACTTGCTATAGTCTTAGCATCTGACAACGTACTAGGATCTTGACTGAAGAATGCAAAAATGTGTGAAACACATTACCTCCATGAAACCGTAAACCAATCCAAGACACGTGAGAATGTGACTGTTACACAGGGTAAGTCACTTCTGTAAGAGGCACAGAGGTGTTAGTATGGGAAATCAGAAGCCAGGGAAAGCTTCATAGGGGCCAGGAACATTGAACAATGTTTTGTGCTGAAATTATTGAAAGATGACTTTCATGGAGAAAGCCTTGCTTAAAATTTGGCAGACTCTTTAACAAGGTGATCAGATAGATTATCCATTTTCACCCCCACTTGACTTTGTATTGACAGCTGAAAGGTCAGCAATTTCGAAGGTTGCAGAGCCCAGCTAAAAGCACCTGGGCGGCCTCCTAAGAACAAGCAACCCTTCCTTCACCGACTGAGCTCTGGAGAGATCCCAAGTCTTGAGGGAAGAACCTACATTTAGAAGTGCAGGAGCCAAGGAGGGCTTTGGACTTGCTGCGACCTGCAGGCTAAGGGCAGATTGGTGCCATGGAGAAGCACTTCAGAAGCTTTCTGAGGAAGATGGGGCATGGTCAGGGCAAGTTTCTGTACACAAGAGGAGCCATTTCTTTCCTCCCATTATTAAGTCTCTCAATCCCTGTACAGACACAGGAGTCACCAGATCTTCAGTTTCTACCTCCTTACATTTTCTCCATTCAGGCTCAAATTATAAAGGAGGAAAATAGCCTAAATCCTTTTGCCACAGAGCAGGAGGTAAGCTAGGTTTCCTCTTCTGCTTCAAATGCATCTCAGTGTAACATAAGTCAGCATCACTTGTCACCATAATGAAAAATGAGGTCAAACGGAAGTGAACCCAAAAATGGTCAGAGGAAAAGAGGGAACTAGAAGGGAACTTACCTGCATGTGTATGCAGTAGCTCTAAATTTTTGAGTGATTTATTATTTATTCACACTGTCACTCAACCAGTATTTTTTGAGCAGCAGCTACCTGCCAGGCACTGTGCTAAGCACTAAACATAGAGCATAACAACAAAGAAACAGCCTCTTTTTCCATAGAGGCTTCTTTCTATGGGAAGATGGATAATAATAAGAGAGTTACAAATTGTGATAGGAGCTATGAAGATGATCAAGGAAATGTGATAGCAAGTCAGGAGGTTGAGGATACTTTAGGTGGGTAACCTGGGCAGGCTTCGCAGAGACAGTGACATTTAAGCTGAGGCCAGAAAGAAGAGGAGTTCGCTAAGACAAAAACGTCATGAAGAGGGAACTACAAATATAAAGATGGCATAAGCTGTTTCATTTATTCCTCATAGCAAGTGCTTAAGGTCCTTGTTCTTCATACAGCCAGAAAGAAAATAGAAGTAAGAAAAGAAGAAAAATATACTGATCAGATTTCTCTCTTGTCTATTAATGAACCGATTTCCCTTTGGAGAAGCTTTTCTGGCATCTTTCCTGGCCACACCACTTTCTTGCAGGGTTACAAAGTTCTTTTACCCCTCTGACTCTCAGTTTCCACTTCTGTAAAAGAAGCCTCAAAACCCACCTTTCAGAGGGATCTGTTGAGGATTAAATAAACTGGTAAATGACCTGGCACCATGCTGAACTCAACAGATGCTCCCTCTGTATTTGCTTGTTCCTTTCTGCCTTCTGTCCAGAGCTGGGCTAAAAGGTACTATCATGTGTCTGCGATGTGAGGTAATGATTCTGAAGCCAATATATTTCCAAGCTGAGAATTATAGAGGTCACCTCTATCTCAGTTCTGCCTAACAGTGTATTTATAGCGAAAGATCTGGAGTGATCCAGTGCCCTTTCATTGTGAGCACTGTTGTGGAGGAACACAGGTGCCTTTCAGTGAACAGAGGGCTCACCTGAGAGCTGCGGTCAGACTGGAGAGAAGTCACAGGTGCATTGCATGCCGTCACCTGGAAACATCATTTGTCTTCTGCCCTGCAGAGTGGAAACACAGAGAAGAGCAGGCATTTGTTTTCCTTTTCAGCTATCATCATTGAAAACCTTGAGTTTCTTAACTATGTCTTGGGGCTCTGTTGACTCTAACTAAAATTGATTAGCAAGCTCCCAGGGTTCTGGGACCATTCTAGTAGCAGAGGTACACGCAGCACTTCTACCCTGGCACAGTACCGAACAGACAGAGCATACTGCTCTATATAGGCTTAAAATGAATGAATTGCCTCTCTTCCTTAGTCCTGACGTTTTCAATAAAAAAAAAGTGGTGTGGATTTGGTCTTATGGCTTTGTCTCTAAATTGAACACTGAATTTACCCCTGACAGACTTAATCACTATAAACATCAGAACATGTTTCCATCAAAGGACATAACTGCTAGAAAGTAGGGATGCTGTAAAATGCATCTCTTAATAGCAAAATAAAAAAGGAAGGAAAAGGGAGGGGAAGAGCCCTTACCCACCTCAAATCTTTTGGGGAAGAGTCATTCCCTTTCTTCTCCCACCTCTCCACCTCACCACCCCCACCACCAGATCCTCCCTCTTCTCCACCCTCACCATGCAAACGACAAAAAAATAAAAAAGGAAAGAACAGTTCACACCATATGTTTCTATTGAACAGTGAATTTCTGGTTTATGAAAAAATATTGGAAATATTAAGTTAAATTTCTGGCTCTGAGGGTCCACATGCTATGATGCAGCCCAACCTTTCTTCTTTCCTTCCTTCCTTCGTTTGTTTTTTTTTTCCTCCCTCATTCAAAAAGCCTTCTGCTGCTCATTTTTATAAGCCATCTTCTAGTGTTCCCTGGAGAAATGTGCCCTTTGGCTTCTAGCCAGAGACTAATCTGTAAAATATAAACCTGGGCAAAACTAGAACTGAGGATCACATCTGCTGTTCCCAAAGTCAATTTGGGGACTGTTACCAGGTTTCTTTGGTTTTATTTTTTTTCTCTATCTTAGATGGGAAGCCATCTTAATCAATAGACAAATACTGTTCTGTTCTCTCTTTGAAGGTTTGTGTTCAGTAGTTTATAGGGAGAGAGAATGACAAATTAGACAAGATGCCATTTCTCAGAGAGTTTATAGCACACTGAACTCAAGACATCTATATATAAAAAGAAAATTAGTCAACCAGTATGTCCTAACTGCACAACAGAAATTCAGCAGAGAACTGAGAAATATTCCCAGTGGTTCTTCCTGCTGAGTAAGACTGGGAGAATTCCTGAGGGATGGGGTCAGCATGGATATAAGAAGTGTTTGGAGATGCAAGAATGCAGAGGGACAGAGAGGAGGAGGAAGGTCTTCCCAGAGGAGGAGGAGACTATGCACAAGGGCCTTTGCTTTATTGGAAAAAAAAAAACACACCTCAGTGCTCCATTTGGTGTTTGCCTAACTGAATGGACAAGAAGAGTCATCGGTTTCATGTGGCATGCGTAGATTTTGCTAGGTCTCTGTTGCCTATGTGCCCAATATCTGCAGAATGGGTATAGCCAAGCACCTAGATGGAGAATTGTGGGGCAAAACCAGTGAAAACAATTTAGAATCCATTTGGCTAATATGCCATGCTGAAAGGTGGAGAGTAGTAGGTAGTCCAGAGGGGCATGGGGTACCTCTCATGCTTACGCTGAAATGAATGGCCTGCGAGGACAAGGTTCCTTAATGTGGAAAAGGATTTGGGTAGGGGATCAGGAGTGATACCCAGAAGGCTACCATTCAGGCTGAACAGTGCAGATAAGAGGGTATATTAGTTTCAAATAGTCTGGTTGGCCCCAGTGTCTCCAGGAGGGAATATGAGCCCACAGACTGCCTGCTTGTCTGTGGCAGCGCACTCAGCACCAGCAGATGGCACGCCTCCTCCCTGCTGCCTGCTGCCTCTGAGGTCAAATCTAGCTTCAAGATTTCCATAGCCGCTGGAGAGTTCAGGACGCTGTGTTCACAAAGACATTTAGATGTTGAGGAATGACAGGATATGGAGGAATTCACCCCAGAAAACGGCACCTGCTGGGTCTGAGTTTAAACATAAACACTCTGCTCAAAATCACAAAATATCAACAGCAGAAGCCCCATAGATCCCACATCTTTTTGCTGGTAATGGACCTCACACCAAAGGCAATTCGGTTGAATGCCCGTTGCATTCATTCAGCAGAAAATTTATTAGGTTTATTGTGAATGTGGGGCTACAGCAGGCTGGATCAGCTTTATTAGGCAGTTGAGGCGGCAAATGGTTTTAATGATTTGCATCATCTTCATCTTCATTGTTTCTGCTCCCCTGCTGATGTTTTCCTCCTTGAGGTGGACCAAGGCTTCAGATAACGAGCTAACATTTAGTATTATGATTTTGTTACACTTTATTACCTCCTATAGCCACATAAATCTCCTGCTTCTTTATAAAAACAACCACTATGTGTTATGTTTAATGGGGGCAGCCACTGGGGTGTATAGTATCATCTATACTATATCAACTATGTCACTGAAAACAACAGCATAAATGAGGATGACTGCCTCAAATTTCAGTTCTTCAAGTCATGGGGGTAATAGTGGAGGAAGAAAACTCTCAGATTTCAGAAGGGCTTCAAGGATTTTGGCTAGAGCTGGGATTTTTCCTAAAACTTGTGTGTTTGTTTGTGTTTTGTTTTTTTTTTTAATGTGGGTAGAGGAGGGAAGCTGCCTTTGTTTTCTATTCTGCTTTATCAAACCATTTAGAAGCTTGTGCTATATAAATCCCACAAGTATGACTCAATAGGATCTTTCCAGAAACCACCGATACTGTGCAGAGCAGCAGTGAGAAAAAGTGCTTTTAGATCGTAAGTGTTATGATGGTGAGGTGCACTGGTGAACCTCGAGACTTTCCACCTCTCTTGATAAAACCTACCCTGGTTCTCTTGAGGAACCAGAACTGGCAGAATTTTTTATTGAGCAAGGCATCATAAACTTCATAATGAAATAATGGATGGGTGTCTGGTGTTTCTGAGGCTGCTGTGTTATTGGAGTCATCCAGGCTCCCACTGGTGGCTCAGTTGGTAAAGAATCCGACTGCAATGCAGGAGACCCAGGTTCAATCCGTGGGTGGAGAAGATGCCCTGGAGAAGGAAATGGCAACCCATTCAGGGATTCTTGCCTGGAGAGCCCCACGGACAGAGGAGCCTGGCAGACTTCAGTCCATGGGGTCACAAAGAGTCGGACTTGACTGAGCGACTAAACCACCAACAGGCTCCCCCTGGGGCTGGTTCCAGGCCTGGTCCCTGCTGGACATTCAGGGTGTGTTGTTGCCATTCTGTGTGACTGCTGCCCTTGGCATTGTGTAGTGTGCAGTCCTGCCTGTGGTAACAGCCAGCAGAGGACCTGGTTCCTTCACCTGGATTCTATTCTCAGCTCTGCTGTTAAATAGCTACTTGACCTTGAGAAATCCATAGAACCTCATTTTTTTGGCCATAGTTATAAATATTCCTCATAGTCATTTCTATTTCTAAAATAATGCCATACTCACTTTTTATTCTGTCTCCATATTATTTGAGAATTTTTGAATACAGATTTCATAGTAATTTACCAATATAGGATAAGAAATATATAATATATATCTGGGTATCTCTGGAGAAGGAAATGGCAACCCACTCCAGTATTCTTGCCTGGAGAATCCCATGGACAGAGGAACCTGGCAGGCTATAGTTCACGGGGTTGCAAGAGTCAGACACAACTTAGTGACTAAACCACCACCACCACCACCATATAGGTATATAATTATATCTCATCAAGGGAAGATGTCATAGAAACAAAAGCAAGCTGGAAAATGAACTTCAGGAAAGCCATAAGAATTTTAATTCTTCTAAAGCTTGGAGTGCTTATTCAAACCTCTTGGAAACATAGTTTAGAGTAAGTTGAGATTTAATGCCTAAAATGCGGAGAAATAACCATGAAAATAACCATTCGTGATCCACTTAGTTGAAACAGGAAATAAGAGAGTCCCTTGTCAGTAAGACAAACATGATTCCCTTTCCAAATCTTAAGAATTCTAATTAGGACTAGTTTTATCAAAGAATGTTCTTGCTGACTTCTTGTTTATGTTCTTCCATCCCTTAAGCCCATCAGTTAAAGTTGTTTCATGTTCACTGGAGCTAAGGCCCCCTGGGAGCCTTTCACTGGAGGTAGATTAGAATTCACTTTAAAACAAAAAGACTAAACGATGAATGGGTGTGCATTGGGATACAGTGATGGGGGGTGGTGGTGGTTGTTTTGTTTTCTGGAAAGTAACAGAACTGTTGAGAGATACTTCTATCAGAAATGTAAACACTGTGTTAACTCTGTGTTTCAGTTTTTTCCTCTGTGGAGAAAAAGAAAGGAGAGAGCTTAAAATGAATTATAAGGCCATGATGTTAGAAGTAATTACAGCAATAATTCCCTCTCTGCATAGGTTTTAATAACCCTGAACTTACTGTCCTACAAAGTTTAGAACTTTCAATTCTAAGATTTTTCTAGAAAATAAAGGATTTTCTCTCCCTCTGCTTTGCTTGCACTCTGTTCTAATCGATCTGCTGCATTCCTGGTGGTGCTTTTCTGGTGGTGCTTGCCCAGGCTAAGGGCAGTGCTCTCTCTGTGTCTCTATGTCACTTTGCACATAACACTCTTATCCTTTGAAATCATATGGTAATTTTGTATGTGTTCCTAGCTACTAGTCTGTGAACTCCTTGAGGACAGAAGCCATGCTTTTACTTGTGTGATTTTTTTTTCAAATTTTCTCAATCTTTTTTTTCTCAGTTCCTAAAATAGTGCCTGACAGATAACAGTACTAAATAAATATTTGTTGAATTGTATTTGTATAGGTAAAATAGTTCAAATGCAAGAACTATGTCCAGACTTGGTTAACTAACTCTCAGGGGAACAGGCACAGGTTATCCACGTTTCTGGTTTCCATGCTCTCCATCAGTCTCCAGGTACACCCCCACCTTTATCCCCACACTTTGGAACAAGTTCTACTTCTTGCTTATTTGGTCACAGGGGAAAGAAATCTGATAAACCTACTCATATTGAGTTGTAATTGACTTTACTATGTTTCCCTTGAGTGACTTAACCACCTCTGTTTATTTGAGCTCTGAGTAGTTCTAGGTTAGGCTTTATAACTTTCAGTAAGGAGCTGACCTTGTGGGAGGTTTGAAGGTTATAATCATATATCTGACCTCTCTAAATTCTAACCATTGAAAACAGAGTCAAAGAGCCATGTGGATATAAAAGCATTATTAGTGAAACCTCAATAGATTCCTAAAGAACAAAGTCCCCTGCTGAAGGGGGGATTAGAGAACGTCTTAAACAGGAAGCTGAAGTTGATGCTGCATATTTCCCAGCTGTAAGAAGAGCAACCACTTATAGAAAAGGATGGCGCTAGTAGTAAAGAACCCACCTGCCAATGCAGGAGACATAAGAGACACGGGTTCGATCCTTGGATCAGGAAACTTTCCTGGAGAAGGGCACAGCAACCCACTCCAGTATTGTTGCCTGGAGAATTCCATGGACAGAGAAGCCAGACGGGCTGCAGTCAATAGGGTCACAAAGAGTTGGACACAACTAAAGCAACTTAGTATGCATTCACAAAATTGACTCTGAATATATTTCCTCCCATGATGCCACCAAAATATCACTGGACAAAGTCACTGATGGCCTCCTAATTATCAAATCCAATAGCTATTTCTTTGCCTTTATTTTAATTGATCTCCAGTTGTTGTTTTGCTCTGTTGAATACTCCCTTCTTGGATTTTTCTCTACTGGGCTTCCAGGATAATACCCTTCCTTGATATCCTTTTCTCTACCAACCATTATCCCTTCAGAGTTGGTGTTTCCTTGCAGTTCTGAAATAAACCATCTTTTCTTCGTACTCTATGACTAATCCATCAGAAGTTTCATTCCTGTAGTTTCTACTTCTGTCTATACATCACCATGAAATCTGTATCACTAATTTAGACCACTATCCATATGCCAGATCAATATATTCTTTCTTTTTAATTTCCCAAACATTTATTGACAGATCGTTGTGTGATAATAAGTAGTGGGGATACAAAGATAAGAGTCTCTGCATTTAAAAAAAAAAAACTGGTAGCAGAGACAGCCATGTAAACAGAGTGGTGATATTCAAGAGAATATATGGGAAACACTGAACAAGGAAACCTAAGTCAAACAAGGAGATTTAGAGAAAGAACTGCTGCTGCTAAGTCACTTCAGTCGTGTCCGACTCTGTGTGACCCCATAGACGGAAGCCCACCAGGCTCCCCCGTCCCTGGGATTCTCCAGGCAAGGACACTGGAGTGGGTTGCCATTTCCTTCTCCAATGTATGAAAGTGAAAAGTGAAAGTGAAGTCGCTCAGTCGTGTCCGACCCTTAGCAACCCCACGGACTGCAGCCTACCAGGCTCCTCCATCCATGGGATTTTCTAGGCAACAGTACTGGAGTGGCTTGCCATTGCCTTCTCCGAGAGAAAGAACTAGGAAAGAATATTTGCTTTAATGACTCTTAAATGCTGATTAACAGTGAATACTGTTACTAATTCAAGGTTCCCTTCTCTTCATTTCTTTTCTCTTGAATGATGGATGATCTGAATTCCAAGGAGGGTATTGATCTGCAGGCCTCCTCTTTCCTCGCTGAACTCGGGCAGTTTCATTTGGTCTGTACTACTGTATGTTGGCTTCCTCTGATATTCATGGTCTTTGTATGACTTCTAGTCCAATAGCCCTGTCAGTACTTGTGGATCTTCCACAAAGGGCTCTGAAATCTTTGAACTGCACTCCTGCCTCTTGCTGGGGTAATCCAAATCCTTAAACCTGCCCCCAGATGGCATGATGGGGTGGGAGTATTCTGAGATGCACAGTCTTCCCAGGCTAACCAACTTATTTTCTGTCATCTAATTCTGAAAGAGTTCACTTAGATGGGAGACAGAGAACAGACCTTCCATGCTCTTGCCTGGCTTCTTTTCTCTCTTCTGCTTTTCTTTCTCTGAGCTCTACCCTTTATCCCAAGAAAGGTGTTGATTTCTTCTCTCTGTTCTTTGCATGAAGTCTGTAGCTTTCCCTTATTCTAATATTCTTCATATAGCATATACATTTCAAGTTTCCCAGACTCTACTGGAACTTACAAATATTTTTTTTTCCTCTCAAAAGGAATAGCTCTTGTGAATCAACACTCTTTGGCTTTCAAAAATGTTGACTCTGCCATGAATTTCAAGGACCTATTTTGGAACTCAAAGCCAAGAACTGGACTTTTTGTTCTTGATGTTGCTTTTGTGTCCTCCCTTCCCTAAAGCAAAAAGCTTCAGCTTTCTTTATTTTAATGTTAGAAAAACCAAAAGTTATTTTTTTAATTAAGTAAGAAAAGGAAAAATATGCGAGATTTCATAATATTATTTTGCTACATAAGTAGGCTGTACCAGCTTCCTGTATTTAATTATATGCCCTTCCATTTTTAAGTTGTCTTCTAATTTCTTGACTCTGGTATTAAGTATTTTAATTATTTGGGGCAGAGAATAAGTCAGATAAGTCTTTTGTATTCCTCTGTGCACCTGGGATTGTTTATTCATTCATTCATTAAGCAAACATGTATCGAATACCAAGAGCTATTGACAAAAAAAGTGAATGGCAGTCCTTATCCTTCATGAGTTCATGAGTTAGTAAAAATCACTGTTAGGTAATAAAAAGGAAAGTGGAAAGTAAACCAAGATAACTCAGAGGAGAAGAATATAAATCAGAATGAGGAGTCCAAAACAGTTTCCTCGGGAGGGTAACACTGGAGCTGAGTTTTGAAGGTTTGATAAGTTCAACATGTCAAGGAGAGTTTTATTCCATCCATAGAGATCTGCATGTATGAATAAATGGGAGCATAGTTGGGAATTATAACTATTTAATTGTCCCCAGAAAAAGTGAAGGGTCTTTGGTGATCAGAGAAGGCTATGGAAAGATGAGATTAGTATTCAATAAATAGATCAAGAAAGATCTTTTCATGTTTAATAGGAATTTGAAATTAACTTTGAAAACTGTGAAGAATTACAAAGAACTTAACTTTGAAAAGTATGAAGAAAATTATTTCTATAAAGAAATAAAAGGATTTAAGGACTTTTAAGGAAATCTTTTAAAAGGATTTTAGAAAGTCCACTGGCCACCATGTCAAAAAAGTAGAGAATGAATTACATTTTTAGGTGGATATCAAATTAGAAAGGACAAAAATTAGAAGATTACTGCAAAATTTAGATGAGTGATAAGAACCTGAGTACAGGTGATGAAATACAGAGGAGAATATAAGGAAGATATATGGCAGATCTAATCTTTAGTCCGTGGATGTGGGAATTGAGAAAAGGGAAGATGACGCGGAAGTTTCTAGTCATTGAGTGATTATGAAAACAGTCATTTTAATCTCTGAATCAGGGAAAAACGAATTTAAAGGGGAATACCAAGTTCAGATTTGGCTGTCTTAAATTTGACATACCCAAGGGGCATGAAGTAAAGGTATCTGGTAGTAAGCTTTGCATTAGGATCGGTGACTCAAGTGCTGGAGCTGGAGGTGTTGATGTGATTGTTAAAGGCATAAATGTGGGCAGAAACGATGGATCAGGAGGAATGTGAAAGTGAAGAAGACATCCCGTGGAACATGATGTAGGCCAAAGAAAAGGAACCCTCAGAGACCAGTAACAAGGAACTAGAGGAGGAGAGGAGAGCCAGGGGAGACGGGGCTCAGAATCCAGGAGATGAAACAGATAAGACGGAGGGCTTAGTCAGCAGCTGCTTAGGATATAGCTCCTGTAAATTAAGGATGGAAAAGTCCTGAAGAAGTGAGTGGAAAATATGAACACAGAATTCTGTGGCTTAGGAAAGAACAGGTAGTGGGTTCTGATTTTTCTAGAAGATTAACAAAATAGAGAAGTCAGGGTGATATATCAAAGTGGGGTGGGTGCGACTATTTTTCATTTAAAACCAGATTTTGAGGCATTAAAACCTAGTTTTGATCAGGTAAATATCCAACTGTGACTTATCAGGGAAGCTTATTTTAATAAGGCATATATATAGCGCCCCTTCCTAAATGAATAGTGTTTTTATATAATATATGCAAAAAGTACTTAAGAGAGAAATGTCCTGAAGCATTAAACTGTTTGTTTTCTCTGGATGTCCTTTGAAAAAACAACTAAACAACAAAATCCCACATAAAACTGTATTAAGCTCCATGTTAAAAAGAATGATACCCCCTCCTCAGTTTCATAAACCATACAACAGAGGACACAGGAGGATCCCTGTCTCTGCAGAAGGGCTTCTGAACAGTTTCCAAATTCTAAGGAAATGTTCCCAGCCTCTCATCATATTGTGTGAGCTTGTCGTTCCTGTGGCAGAGAAGCTTTTGTGAGGGTGTCACCGTGGGAGACAGTGACCCTGCTGCCTCTGCCTCAAAGGAGCTGTTTTCCTCCCTGAACACAAGAGCTCGAGCCGGCTGCATAGTGAGAGCATCATAGCCAGGAGATGTCCTCTTTAGGAGCCCCATTAAGACCTGTCAAGGTTTCCCATTTCCCTTCCCTGTTTATTAGCCATGGAGTAAACACAGTAACAGGAAAGTGCGGCACTCAATATGCCAGCAAATCTGGAAAATTCAGCAGTGGCCCCAGGACTGGAAAAGGTCAGTCTTCACTCCAATCCCAAAGAAAGGCAATGCCAAAAAATGTTCAAACCACCGCACAATTGCACTCATCTCACACGCTAGTAATGTTCAAAATTCTCCAAGCCAGGCTTCAGCAATACATGAACTGTGAACTTCCAGATGTTCAAGCTGGTTTTAGAAAAGGCAGAGGCACCAGAGATCAAATTGCCAACATCCGCTGGATCATGGAAAAAGCAAGAGAGTTCCAGAAAAACATCTATTTCTGCTTCATTGACTATGCCAAAGCCTTTGACTGTGTGGATCACAATAAACTGTAAAATTCTGAAAGAGATGGGAATAACAGACCACCTGACCTGCCTCTTGAGAAACCTATAGGCAGGTCAGGAAGCAACAGTTAGACCTGGACATGGAACAACAGACTGGTTCCAAATAGGAAAAGGAGTACGTCAAGGTTGTATATTGCCACCCTGCTTATTTAACTTCTATGCAGAGTACATCATGAGGAACGCTGGGCTAGAAGAAGCACAAGCTGGAATCAAGATTGCCGGGAGAAATATCAATAACCTCAGATATGCAGATGACACCACCCTTATGGCAGAAAGTGAAAAAGAACCAAAAAGCCTCTTGATGAAACTGAAAGAGGAGCGTGAAAAAGTTGGCTTAAAGCTCAACATTCAGAAAACTAAGATTATGGCATCTGGTCCCATCACTTCATGGGAAATAGATGGAGAAACAGTGGAAACAGTGGCTGACTTTATTTTTGGGGGCTCTAAAATCACTGCAGATGGTGACTGCAGCCATGAAATTAAAAGACTTCCTTATGACCAATCTAGATAGCATATTAAAAAGCAGAGATATTACTTTGCCAACAAAGGTCCGTCTAGTCAAGGCTATGGTTTTTCCAGTGGTCCTGTATGGATGTGAGAGTTGGACTGTGAAGAAAGCTGTGCGCCAAAGAATTGATGCTTTTGAACTGTGGTGTTGGAGAAGACTCTTGAGAGTCCCTTGGACTGCAAGGAGATCCAGCCAGTCTATCCTAAAGATCAGTCCTAGATGTTCATTGGAAGGACTGATTTTGAAGCTGGAACTCCAATACTTTGGCTACCTGATGTGAAGAGCTGACTCATTTGAAAAGACCCTGATGCTGGGAAAGATTGAAGGCAGGAGGAGAAGGGGATAACAGAGGATGAGATGGATGGATGGCATCACCGACTCAATGGACATGAGTTTGAGTAAACTCTGGGAGTTGGTGATGGACAAGGGAGGCCTGGCGTGCTGCAGTCCAGGGGGTCGCAAAGGGTTGGACACGACTGAATGACTGAACTGAACTGAACTGAAACACAGTAACATTTTACTACAGCTATTGTATCCCTAGACCATCTTAGATGTTGTTTGATTATATTTACGATACATAGAAAATGATTTCTTCTTCATGAAACATGAACTACTTCCCATACAGTGAGGAAGTACAGCCCTCACCAAGCAGACTGTGAGTGACAGAGTGCACCTGTGCTTGCCAGTGGGGATAGAATTAATTTCAAATATCTCAAGTCATGGAGTGCCAGGCATCCCGGAGAGCATTTCTTTACCTTCTCTGTACAGAGAGCATGGCACTGAATGCTGCAGTTAGGCTGGGAGCTTTTTTGAGACCCGTTAGCAATTTGTCTTTCTGTATCAATTTTTTGTTTTTTAAAATCTTGAAAAAATGCCCACTTTCCAGCACTCCACTCCTTCCTTAATCACCATGATCAGCATGGCAGCATTTCAGTGAATCACCATCAACTTTTATATAAGTAGGTGGGAAGAAAGAGCTTGTGCTATATAAGTGCTTCATAGATAGGAATTTGGAAGACTTGAAAGGGAAAATTCCAATGAATCTTCTGAGAAAGAAATCGTTCAATCTGAGGATTTATAAATTGCCATAGCTTCCCAAAAGTACATTACTAAACATGAAAAAGAATAAATTTTTCCTTGCTTTGTCAATTCAGAAATCATCATGATAGAACTCATTTGATCCAGCGAAAAGATAATACTGAAATATTTATATTTATCTATACCACATCATTATTTACAAAAAGAAATAGTGATCTTCTTTCTCGTAACTCAAAATCCCATAAAAGAGGTTATTTCTGCCAGTTTACAATTTGAAGAATTGTCTTCCTTGCATCGTGTATGCTGATGATTCCCTCCCAATCATCCATACCTCCTTCCTTCTTCCAAACAGAATCTGAATCTATTCAGGTATCCACCCCTCCTCCAAGCAGCCCAGGAGACTGAAGGGAAGCTAAATACTTCCCAGGTTCCAGAGAGAGTCTTAAATTTCTAAGCTAGGCAGGATCAGACTCTATTGTAATGACTATAGTAAATCTAGTTGGTTGGTCATGTGATCTAGATTCAGAACACAGGGAAGGATTTTCATTGCATAGTTGGGGCAGCGGTTTTCTCATGCTGGCCGTGGATAACGAAGTACACAGTTCTCATTGCTAGCTGCAGATATCCAATGAGGAGGAGAGGAACCAGCCTTAGGAACAAGACAACACCAAAGATGATAGGGGAGAGGGATAAGAGGAATTTAGCCCAGGGAGACATGGTATGGCTTTTGAATTAGCCAAACATGAAATCTTTTCTCCTTGTGGTCTTCCCATTATATGAGATAATTGCTTTCCTTATTATTTAAGTGAATGGGGCTTTACTTTCTTTGCATCTTAAACAATAACTTATGATTAACATTTTATATTCATGTCTGGGCAGACCCTGCAAATAATTGAAATCCAAGTCTGTCTGGGTGCTTTAGTTGGAGGAGGACCAACCATAGATTATCTCTTCTCCCAATCTAACACCAGACCTGCAATCTTGGCCTTTAATGACTGCTTTAGGCTAAAGCACTGTGTATCCATGGAGGTGTCGGTTAGGATGCCAACAGGACTGACATCTTAAACTGGATGGTCGAATGGAATAAAAGTTTTATTAGAAAGTAGGGTGTGGGAATGAGAATTGCGAAGACTTCCAACAATGTCCAGCACAGTCTGCTTGAAAGCTGGTATGTTAAGTAAACTTTGAATGGGATCTCCCCCTAGGACATAAACCTTGGATGAAATAATTGCAACAGTTCTTATAGTATCTTGATTCTAAAATAAATTATTTTAAATCATAAATTTTTCTGGTTTTAAGAAATATTGCTGATACAAAAATTAGCCCAATCATTTATGAGGCTTTAACACAATCTTTTATAGATTTCCCTTTTGCATGCCGTGTTAATGAATGGTTGGTATTGCTGGAGAAATGAGAGGCAGGTAGGCAAGAAGATGACCGTGCCTGTCTCTTCTTTTCAGGCCAATCGATGCTTTTTTATGTGCTCACGGGTTGGAAGCCACTAGTCTTATCAGTTTCCCACAAAAAAGTTTGCCTTGTTACAAAAACATAAAACTCAAATACATTAGTTTTATAGTTAGTATTTTCTCAGGCAGGGCCTATCATGCAATTTTCACTCTTGTTCGTGAAGTTGTTTAGTGTTGTAAATTATATATTAGCCTCCAAACTGCTGTAAGCATCATCTCTATTATTTGTGTGCTTTATCAATAAATTATGCCATTTCAATAATATGTAAATTTCTATCAACATTTTTGGTCTTGAAATTACAAACCTCAAGCTTGTATAAATAATATATGGAAATGGAGATGTTATATGCAAACTGATTTTATTATTAGACATTTAATGGTAATGAGATATAATATTTAGTTAAATGAGTTCTTTCTAAAACGTCTAGAAATGGGTGTCCTGCATATCTCTCTTGAAAATAAAGATATTTATTTAGGTATTGAGGTAAATGATAGAATTCTGAGGTACAAAGACCAACTTGGAGCCCAAAGGGAAGTTTTAAATAAGTAACTCTCAAAATAGACTCAGGGTTTTACCTGCATTCAGTTCAGTTCAGTTCAGTCGCTCAGTCGTGTCCGACTCTTTGCGACCCCATGAATCACAGCACGTCAGGCCTCCCTGTCCATCACCAACTCCCGGAGTTCACTCAAACTCATGTCCATAGAGTCGGTGATGCCATCCAGCCATCTTATTCTCTGTCGTCCCCTTCTCCTCCTGCCCCCAATCCCTCCCAGCATCAGAGTCTTTTCCAGTGAGTCAACTCGTCACATGAGGTGGCCAAAGTATTGGAATTTCAGCTTTAGCATCAGTCCTTCCAATGAACACCCAGGATTGATCTCCTTTAGAATGGACTGGTTGGATTCATAAATGCATAAATTAGCCTATAGCCTGGCAACATGTCTCACGAGAAAACTGAAAATCACTTTGATGCCAGTATTCACATTAGATGATCTTGTCCAACTCTTTGTTACCCCATGGACTGTAGCCTACCAGGCTCCTCTATCCATGGGACTATTCAGGCAAGAATACTGGAGTGGGATGCCATGACCTCTTTCAGGAAATCTTCTCAACCCAGGGATTGAACCCAAGTCTCTTCCATCTCTTGAATTGGCAGTTGGGGTCTTTAGCACTGGAGCCACCTGGGGAACCTCTTATTAGGTGACAGAAGCTTTATTTGATTAAGAAATTGTGAGTAGCTTTGTCAATCTTGATGAAAATAAAATATAAAACCTCCTTAATCTGTGGAGTTGCTATAGTACATAGTCCCAAAATGTTTAGTCTAATTCAGAACCATCCTGGGAGACCTATCTGGTCTAAGATTATCTCTGATCCAAAGGATCCATAGGATGTTTTGGTGGGCAGGGCATAGGGTGCCGTGAGATGAGTCTAATGCTGGCCTTCTATGTGGCCGCTGACCAATGCGAGGCCTCAATCTGGAGGAGGGCATGGCAACCCACTCCAGTACCATGATGGGCCCCTGGTACCATCACACTTTTGAACCCAGAATTAATATACAACATCAGCCCCATAGTTGCTTCTCCCTAAACATCAGGACAGAAATTTCTCTTTATGTTCCCATTCCCCTTTCCTTCTTGTCCTCACATCCAGCTTCCTACTTTCCCTCACCTAAACTAGCTACTGAGTGTCGTCACCCTGCCCCTAGGTCCTGGAGTCCTATTTCTTGGTTCCTTTCCACCTCTACTTCCCCTTATTGTTATCAGCTCTTAGAATATTAGACGTAGGACCTTGCAGAGACAGTATTTTAGTGATAATATAATAACAATGATAAAATTAGTAACTAAGAATTGGGTAGTTCGGTTATAGCAACTATAATAATAGTAATAAAGTTCCTGTAGAGTGTAGCCTTCCTATGTGGTAGCCACTGAACTAGGCAATCTTACATGGTTTCTCTTGTTTAATCTTCTAAGAGCAGTGACTCTTACTATCCCTACTCTGTACCTTTTTATTCATCTCCTTTTGCACTGAAGCTGTGTCCTTTCTGCTTTCCACCTGCCTATGGAGACACTTTTTGTGTTTTCTGGAAGTTTTTAATTCCACATTCTTTTACTATTTCATTTTTTATAACTGTCTTCTTATTTTTATGGTGCTATTATCCTCTAGATTCTCTTTTGGAATGTTATTTTTATTTAAATATTAAGATATTCTACTAGTTTTATTGATTGTTTCCTTATGTACTTTTGAGGGGTATTATTTGTTGACCTTTGTTCATATTTTTCATGTTGTTTTTGCTTCAGCCCAAATATTTCCTAATCTGATTCTTATTTGTATTTTCATTTTGTGTTTGAAAATCTTTGGGCGAGAGGGTTGAGGGAAGAAGATAAAGGTTCTCATTATAGGTACTCTTAAAGAAGGGAAAAGGAGAAATACGAGTTCATTGTAGTGTGCTGAGGTCTCTCTTTCAGGGCTTGGGGTGCACCTTGCCCCTCCTCGGAGTCTCTGGTTCTTCTTGGTCATGGTTGTCTTTCAAGTACCAGGGCCCTTTCTCACCGTTTCAGCAGATGGAGGGATTGAAGCAGGGGAGTAACAAGACTGCTGGTGAGAATTCAGTTTCCCACTTACTCACACAGACATGCCTCTGCTTCTTGTATGTCTCTAAGCACAGAGTACATCTTTTTAACTGTTCTTATCTTCAGAGCGTGCTTTCCTGCTCATATCTTGGGGCATAGTTTCCTCCTATCTTAATGTCCTATTTCTAACTTTCAGGAATGCTTCAAAATCTCTAGCTTTTTGATAGCACAAGTCCTTATTTCCCAATGCTACATGGTTTTATCATTCTTTTTAAAAATACCTTTCCTGTCATTTCATAGGACTTTTTTTTATAGAAGACAGTGGGATTCCTGGATTCTTTTTTTTTTTTTAATCTGGGTTCTATCTACCATCTCAAACCAATATTTACTCCCATTTTGCAGATAAAGTACAATTAACTTTAAAGAATGTGCACAAAAATCTGAGATCCTACCTATTCTGATCAAGTCCTCTGATGCCAGAGCCTGTGTTTCCAATCAATATGAACTCTGATTTTCATTATAGGCTTTTCAGTTTATATGTGATTGCATTCAATGGTTTAGCCCACACAGTACAGCCCGTAAGGTTTTGTGACTATTGTCTCTAGTTGACTGACGAGTAGTCAGATTCGGAAATGTTGACTAACCCAGGAACTCACAGCTAATAGTGGCATGTAGAAAATATTTCTACATGTGCAGCAGATAATACTTGGTACATAATAGGAGCTCAGGATGCAAAGAAAAACATTATGCCCCTACACTCCATGTCCTCACAGAATAGAACCTGGCGCAAAACCCAACTTTCATAATTCTCAACCTTTTAGGCACCTTTATACTAAGCCTTACTACTTCCATTTCCTTGGTCCTGTTCAAAGTCATCTTGTTAACACACATACACACCCACACACACACCCTTGCTTTATTGGAGATTACAAATGGCAAATGGCAATACCTGACTTTTTTTGATATGACTACATTCAATAATGCATTGATGTTTTATGCAAGTATACAATCAAAGAATTAGCCCTTAAGGTTTGCAAAAGATTTCCAATATGGTCTCAATGCTCCAAAAGTTTTGCATCTTTGTTTTAAGGCACTTCTGCAATGTGCTTAGAAATGAAAGAGAGAAAGCTAGCTTTATCAAAGAGAAAACATTGACAAATCAGAAGTTTATTGAAGAATCTAATCAACTGGGGAGTCTAGCAGACCATGCTGATTAGTGCAAGTAGACACTTCAAATAACACTAGCTTCTCTTAAGCAGCCACACTGCTCTAGAGACTTCTAAGAGACCATCATTGTCAACTGGAGCAAAAAGGGTGAGCCTGTAATGAAACAGTTATAAATACTGCATTCAGTCAGTCAGTCAGTTCAGTCACTCAGTCATGTCAGACTCTTCAAGACCCCATCGCAAAACACTGCATTACATTGTTTTGATTTGGGTACTGCCACCTAGATCATTGTACTCAGGGTGGGAGAGTAAGAATGTGGAAAGTGTTAATCAACAATGAGTGGCATCACTCAAGAGAAATTCCATTGTCCTGCTGAATAAAGAGGTTTGATCTAAGTCCTCACTTTCCCCTTCATTAATTATTGTTCTTAATGATACTAATAATAGCAACACCATATGAATATCTGGACTCTAAGAAGGGAATTTTATCTTCTTCATTACATCCCTACTGCTATACTTCTATTTTTGCTCTAATACAAAAAAAAATGAAGTAAATAATAGAAACAATGCTTTACATTTGTTGTTGTTGTTTAGTCGCCAAGTCGTGTCCGACTCTTCATGACCCCATAGACTGCAGCACTCCAGGCTTCCCGGTCCCTCACTGTCTCCTAGAGTTTGCACAAGTTCACATCCATTGAATCGGTGATGCCGTTCAACCATCTCATCCTCTGTCACCCTCTTCTTCTTCTGCCTTCAGTCTATCCCAGCATCAGGGGAAGAGTGGAGGACAACTGCTAATAACTCCAGAAAGAATGACATGGCAGGGCCAAAGTGGAAACTTTACTTTTCTATTGTTTAATTAATCATAGTTGTTATAAAGTTTCCTCTTTCAATTCTCACCAAAGCATTGTAAAATAAGTATTATTTAGATTATAGCTAAAATATGATATGTAGATATTAAAATAAGGAAATATTCTGAGAAATTAAGTGGTCTATCCTGTGTAGCACAAGCAGAGATTAAGTGGTGATGAAAGGAAAACTCATACTGCAGTTGTCTGTCTCTGAATGTCCATGTTTCTGCCACAATTGCTTCTTTTGCAATACTTAGAAGAACAAGTCTCGGAGAAGGCAATGGCAAGCCACTCCAGTACTCTTATCTAGAAAATCCCATGGATGGAGGAGCCTGGTGGGCTGCAGTCCGTGGGGTCGCTAAGGGTCGGACACAACTGAGAGACTTCACTTTCACTTTTCACTTTCACACATTGGAGAAAGAAATGGCAACCCACTCCAGTGTTCTTGCCTGGAGAATCCCAGGGACAGGGGAGCCTGGTGGGCTTCTGTCTATGGGGTCACACAGAGTCGGACATGACTGAAGTGACTTAGCAGCAGCAGCAGCAGCAGCAGCAGAACAAGTCTAGACCACAGGGGTTTTCTATACTAGTTTCCATCCCTCAGATGGAGACATTCACCTTGTAAATACATGGGCCTTAGGAGTCACTGACCAGCATAGGGCTCCTGGAATTTCTCAGTTCTGCCCCCAACTATGTTCACAGAAAATTACAAAGGCATATAAAATGGAATCTAGTGTTTCTCCTATATTACTGAAATAACAATTTCATTTTTGTGACCACTATATTAACATAACTTTTAAGTTCATTTTCAATGTCAGGTATTAATATTTTGTCTGGGTAAACACAATTTCCGATATTCAGAACTTATCAAGAAATTCAGCATGGCATCACTAAGAGCAACGTATTATTTAAAAAGAATTTTCAGCTTGTTCCAAAATCTCACTTCAGCTCTGTACTGGCTAAGGTGAATTTGGTTTAAAAGCAGTAAAGTGTATTCTGGCATTTTGACTCCATTTTAAAGATCATGAATTGCAAGCATTCATTTTAGCTTGATCTTTTCAGCCCATTCATTTCAGTACCTCTTAAAAAAAAAAAGACAAAACACATAACCACAGACTTTTTAAAGGGGTGCAGTTTATATACTCCTTGGTATTTGAATGGAAAACTTTTGACTTTAAAAAGTGCATTACAGTCCCTAAAATAACCAAACCAAGAGTTATAGCCCATAATCCAACAATAGAAATGAAACAGGAACCATAAAAAAAAATTCATTTAATCCAAAAGAAAAGAGAGAAAATAGGACAAAGAAAAATGGGAAAAACATAAAACAAATAGCAAGTGACAGATGTAAATCAAACCATGTCAATTATGACATTACATGTAAATGGTTTAATGCCTTAATTAAAAGCAGAGATTGTTATATTGAATTTAAAAAATCAAGGCACTACTATATGCTGCCAAAAAGTAACACACTTTAAAATGAGATATATATATATAAAGTAAAAAGGACCAAAACTAAATACTATGCTAACATTAATCAAAAAAAAAAAAAAAGCTGAATGGCTATAATAACATTAGATTTCAGAGCAAAAAATATTAACAGGAAAAAGAAGGTCATTTCATAACAATAAAGGAGTCAGTTCTCAAAGACAAAAGAGTCCTAAATGCACATGTATCTAATGAGTTTCTAGATACATAGGGAGAAAACAAACTTGATAGAACTGCAAGGAGAAATGGTGATATCCACAGTAATTGTTAGAGATATCAATGCTCCTTTGTCAATAATGTATGGAAAAAGAAATTTAAAAATCAGTGATATAGTACCCTTGAATAATGCTTATTAATCAACTTTATCTGCTTAATTTACAGAACAGTCCACTGAACAGCAGCAAAATGCATTCTTTTCACAAGCACATGGAAAATTTATTGAAATAGACCCCATCCTGAGTCATTAAAATATTTTTAGTAAATTTAAAAGTATTCAAGTAATTCAAAGTATGTTCTCTGACTACTATGATAGAATTAAAATCAATAACAGAAATATTTCTGAAAAATCTCCAAATATTTGGAAAACTACATAGCGCAAATCTGAATAGTTCATGGATCAAAGGAAAAATATAAAGGGAAATTATAAAGTATGAATGTGAAAATAGAATACACAACTGAATGAGTGTGAAAATATAATATCAGAATGTGTGAAGTACTACTAAAACAGTGTTTAGGAGGAAATTTATAGCAGTAAGTTGGTAAAGAATAAAGGTCTTTAGAGGTCTAAAATTAGTGACCTCAGCTTCTACTTTAAGAAGCTAGAAAACAAACAGCAAATAAAGCCAATGCTAGCAGAAGAGAGTCGGAAACAACTTAGTGACTGAAGAAGCAGAAGAAAGGAAATAATAAAGATCAAAGTAGAAACTGATGAAATGGGAAACAAAGACAATGAGAAATCAATTAAAACAAAGTTGGTTCATTGCAAAGATGAAGAAAAATTAGTAAATCTTTAGCCAGATTGATCATGAAAACAGGAAAGACACAAATTACCAATATCAGTGATTAGAGTAATAACATCAGTACAGATTCTACAGATATTAAAAGGATAATAAAGAGATATTATGAACAGCTTATACCTATAAATGTGACAACATAGATGAAATGGACAAATTTCTTGAAAGAAACAAACTACCAAAGCTCACTCAAAAAGAAATAGAAAACCTGTATAAACCTAGATATACTAAAAAATTTTGAATTAATAGTTGAAAACCTTCTCACAATGAAAACCCCAGGCCTATACAGTTTCACTGAAGAAATTCTACTGAACCATAAGAAATAAGTAGAAATCCAATGTAGTTCTTCCAGAAAATTGAAGTAGAGGAAAGAGTTTCTAACTCATTCTGAGACCAGCATTATTACCCCAGTGCCAAAACCACACAAAGACATTACAAGAAAACTACAGACCATTATTACTATGAACAAAGAAACAAAAATTCTGAACAAAATGATAGCAGAGGGAATCAACTCTAATAAATGGATCATGACCAAATGGGCATTATCTTATGAATGCAGGGTTGGTTTAATTTGCAAAAAATCAATGCAATTCACCATGTTAATAAACTTCTGGAAAATCTATGATCAGTTCAATAGGTGCAAAAAAAATTATTTTTAAATAATGTGCTTGGAAAATTCAATATTCATTCTTGATGGAAACCCTTGGCTTATCAGCAAGAGGAAGAAAACTTCCTCAATCTGATAATGGTGTCTATGAAAAACCTACAGTCAATTTTATACTTCATAATAAAAGACCAAATGACTGTCGTCATCACTTTTATTCAGCATTATATCCAGGGTTTAGCCAGTGCAATTAGGCAAGAAAAAGAAATATGAAGTATAAAGATTGGAAAGGAAGGTAAAAACTGCCTTTATTCACAGATAACATAAACATCTAAATAGAAAATATAAAATTTACAAAAACAGAAAGCGAGTAAGAGTTTATTAGCAAGACTGCAGACTAAAGATTCATGTACAAAAATTAATTGTATTTATGCTAGCAGCAAGCAATCAAATTTTTTAAAAAAAGTAAATAATACATGTACAATAGCATTTTTAAAAAGAAAATACTTTGAGATATATCTGACAAATAATATGCAAGACCCATAAACTGAAAACTGTAAGTCATTTCTGAGAGACAAAAAGATTGAAGTAAATAAAGAGGTATCTTTTTCATTGATCGGAAAACTTGATGCTTTTCCCATATTGATTTATAGATTTAATGTCCAAATCAAATTTCCTAGGATTTGTGGTGGAAATTGACAAACTGATTCTGAAATTCATATGTAAATGCAAAGGACCTAGAATAATGAAAAGAACTTGGAAAAAGAATGAAGTTGAAGAGCATTATTACATGATTTAAGACTATCATAAAACTTCAGTAACGAAAACCACCAGTGTGACATAGGCATGAAAACAGAAAGCTTGTCAACAAAACTAAATAGAAAAAGGTCCACACATATATATAGACAATTGATTTTGACAAGGATTCAAAAGCACTTCGAGTGGAAAAAAGATCATTTTTGCAACAAGTTGTGCTGGATCTGTTGGATGTCTATACACTAAGAAGAAAAAAACTCTGTATCTCAAAATATATAAAAGAGTAACTCAAAATGGATTATAGAACTACATATAAAACTAAAATTATAAAAAAATTTAAAAGAAAATATAAGGAAAATATTTGTGGCCTGAAATTGTTGCAGTCACTCAGTTGTGCCCCTCTTTGAGACCCCATGGATTGCAGCACTCCAGGCTTCCCTGTCCTTCATCATCTCCCAGAGCTTACTCAAACTCAGGTCCATTGAGTCAGTGATGCCATCCAACCATCTCATCCTCTGTCATCCCCTTCTCCTCCTGCCTTCAGTCTTTCCAAATATCAGGGTCTTTTCCAATGAGTCAACTCTTTGCATCACGTGGCGAAAGTATTGGAGCTTCAGCTTCAGCATCAGTCCTTCCAAAGAATATTCAAGACTGATTTCCTTTAGGATTGACTGGTTTGATCTCCTTACTGTCCAAGGTCATATCTGAATGGTCTAGTGGTTTTCCCTACTTTCTTCAATTTACATCTGAATTTGGCAATAAGGAGTTCCTGATCTGAGCCACAGTCAGCTCCTGGTCTTGTTTTTGCTAACTGTATAGAGCTTCTCCATCTTTGGCTGCAAAGAATATAATCAATCTGATTTCGGTCTTGACCATCTGGTGATGTCCATGTGTAGAGTCTTCTCTTGTGTTGCTGGAAGAGGGTGTTTGCTATGACCAGTGCGTTCTCTTGGCAAAACTCTATTAGCCTTTGCCCTGCTTCATTCCGTGTTCCAAGGCCAAATTTGCCTGTTACTCCAGGTGTTTCTTGACTTCCTACTTTTGCATTCCAGTCCCCTATAATGAAAAGGACATCTTTTTTGGGTGTTAGTTCTAAAAGGTCTTGTAGGTCTTCATAGAACTGTTCAACTTCGGCTTCTTCAGCATTACTGGTTGGGGCATAGACTTGGATTACTGTAATATTGAATGGTTTGCCTTGGAAACGAACAGAAATCATTCTGTCATTTTTAAGATTGCATCCAAGTACTGCATTTCGGACTCTTTTGTTGACCATGATGGCTACTCCATTTCTTCTAAGGGATTCCTGCCCACAGTAGTAGATATAATGGTCATCTGAGTTAAATTCACCCATTCCAGTCCATTTTAGTTCACTGATTCCTAGAATGTCAACGTTCACTCTTGCCATCTCCTGTTTGACCACTTCCAATTTGCCTTGATTCATGAACCTAACCTTCCAGGTTCCTATGCAATATTGCTCTTTACAGCATCGGACCTTGCTTCTATCACCAGTCACATCCACAACTGGGTATTTGTTTTGCTTTGGCTCCATCCCTTCATTCTTTCTGGAGTTATTTCTCCACTGATCTCCAGTAGCATACTGGGCACCCACCGACCGAGAGAATTCCTCATTCACTATCCTATCATTTTGCCTTTTGTTACTGTTCATGGGGTTCTCAAGGCAAGTATACTGAAGTGGTTTGCCATTCCCTTCTCCAGTGGACCACATACTGTCAGACCTCTCCACCATGACCCGTCCGTCTTGGGTGGCCCCACACAGCATGGCTTAGCTTCATTGAGTTAGACAGGACTGTGGTCCATATTATCAGATCAACTAGTTTTTTGTGATTATGATTTCAATGTGTCTGCCCTCTAATGCCCCCTCCCAATACCTATCCTCTTATTTGGGTTTCACTTATTTGGGTTTGTGACATTGTACAGGAGACAGGGACCAAGACCATCCCCATGGAAAAGAAATGCAAAAAAGCAAAATGGCTGTGTGAGGAGGCCTTACAAATAGCTGTGAAAAGAAGAGAAGAGAAAAGCAAAGGAGAAAAGGAAAGATATAAGCATCTGAATGCAGAGTTCCAAAGAATAGCAAGGAGAGATAAGAAAGCCTTCCTCAGCGATCAATGCAAAGAAATAGAGGAAAACAACAGAATAGGAAAAACAAGAGATCTTTTCAAGAAAATTAGAGATATCAAGGGAACATTTCATGCAAAGATGGGCTCGATAAAGGACAGAAATGGTATGGACCTAACAGAAGCAGAAGATATTAAGAAGAGGTGGCAAGAATACACAGAAGAACTGTACAAAAAAGATCTTCACGACGAAGATAATCACGAAGGCGTGATCACTCACCTGGAACCAGACATCTTGGAATGTGAAGTCAAGTGGGCCTTAGAGAGCATCACGACGAACAAAGCTAGTGGAGGTGATGGAATTCCAAATTTGAGCTATTTCAAATCCTGAAATTGATGCTGTGAAAGTGCTGCACTCAATATGCCAGCAAATTTGGAAAACTCAGCAATGGCCACAGGACTGGAAAAGGTCAGTCTTCATTCCAATCCCAAAGAAAGGCAATGCCAAAGAATGCTCAAACTACTGCACAATTGCACTCATCTCACACGCTAGTAAAGTCATGCTCAAAATTCTCCAAGCTAGGCTTCAGCAATATGTGAACCGTGAACTTCCAGATGTTCAAGCAGGTTTTAGAAAAGGCAGAGGCACCAGAGATCAAATTGCCAACATCCGCTGGATCATGGAGAAAGCAAGAGAGTTCCAGAAAAACATCTATTTCTGCTTCATTGACTATGCCAAAGCCTTTGACTGTGTGGATCACAATAAACTGTGGAACATTCTGAAAGAGATGGGAATCCCAGACCACCTGACCTGTCTCTTGAGAAACCTGTATGCAGGTCAGGAAGCAACAGTTAGAACTGGTCATGGAACAACAGACTGGTTCCAAATAGGAAAGGGAGTACGTGAAGGTTGTATTTTGTCACCCTGCTTATTTAACTTATATGCAGAGTACATCATGAGGAACTCTGGGCTGGAAGAAGCACAGGCTGGAATCAAGATTGCCGGGAGAAATATCAATAACCTCAGATACGCAGATGACACCACCCTTATGGCAGAAAGTGAAGAGGAACTCAAAGTCCTCTTGATGAAAGTGAAAGAGGAGAGTGAAAACATTGGCTTGAAGCTCAACATTCAGAAAACGAAGATCATGGCATCTGGTCCCATCACTTCTTGGGAAACAGATGGGGAAACAGTGGAAACCGTGTCAGACTTTATTTTTTTGGGCTCCAAAATCACTGTAGATGCTGATTGCAGCCATGAAATTAAAAGACACTTGCTCCTTGGAAGGAAAGTTATGACTAGCCTAGATAGCATATTAAAGAGCAGGGACATTACTTTGCCAACCAAGGTCCGTCTAGTCAAGGCTATGGTTTTTCCCGTGGTCATGTATGGATGTGAGAGTTGGACTGTGAAGAAAGCTGATTGCTGAAGAATTGATGCTTTTGAACTGTGGTACTGGAGAAGACTCTTGAGAGTCCCTTGAACTGCAAAGAGATCCAACCAGTCCATTCTAGAGGAGATCAATCCTGGGTGTTCATTGGAAGGACTTATGCTAAAGCTGAAACTCCAATACTTTGGCCACCTCATGCGACGAGTTAACTCATTGGAAAAGACTCTGATGCTGGGAGCGATTGGGGGTAGGAGGAGACGGGGAAGACAGAGAATGAGGTGGCTGGATGGCATCACCGACTCGATGGACATGAGTTTGAGTGAACTCCGGGAGTTGGTGATGGACAGAGAGGCCTGGCGTGCTGTGGTTCATGGGGTCGCTAAGCGTCGGACACGACTGAGCGACTGAACTGAACTGAACTGTCCAAGGGACTCTCAAGAGTCTTCTCCAACACCACAGTTCAAAAGCATCAGTTCTTTAGTATTCAGCCTTCTTTATGGTGCAACTCTCACATCCATACGTGACTACTGGAAAAACCATAGCTTTGACAAGATGGACCTTTGTTGGCAAAGAAATGTCTCTGCTTTTTAATACACTGTCTAGGTTTGTCATAGCTTTTCTTCCTAGGAGCAAGCATCTTTTAATTTCATGGCTGCAGTCACCATCTGCATTGATTTTGGAGCCCAAGAAAATAAAGTCTGTCACTGTTCCCATTGTTTCCCCATCTATTTGCCATGAAGTGATGGGACCAGATACCATGATCATTATTTGAATGTTGAGTTTTAAGCCAGCTTTTTTACTCTCCTCCTTTACTTTCATCAAGAGGCTCTTTAGTTCCTCTTCACTATCTGCCATAAGGATGGTGTCATCTGCATATCTAAGGTTATTGATATTTCTCCCAGCAATGTTAATTCCAGCTTGTGCTTCATCCAGCCCAACATTTCACGTGATGTACTCTGCATATAAGTTAAATAAGCAGGGTAACAATATACAGCTTTGATGTACTCCTTTTCCCAGTTTTGGAGAAGGAAATGGCAGTCCACTCCAGTACTATTGCCAGGAAAATCCCATGGACAGAGAAGCCTGGTAGGCTACAGTGTATGGGGTCGCAAAGAGTCGGACATGAATGACTTCACTTTCACTTTCCCAGTTTGGAACCAGTCTATTGTTCCATGTCCATTTCTAACTGTTGCTTCTTGACCTGCTTACAGGTTTCTCAGGAGGCAGGTAAGGTGGTCTGGTATAAAAATTTTCCACAGTTTGTTGTGATCCACACAGTCAAAGGCTTTAGCATAGTCAATAAAGCAGAAGTAGATGTTTTTCTAGAATTCTCTTGCTTTTTCTTGATCCAGCGGATGTTGGCATTTTGATCTCTGGTTCCTCTGCCTTTCTAAATCCAGCTTGAACATCTGGAAGTTCTTGATTCACATATTGTTGAAGCTTGGCTAGGAGAATTTTGAGCATTACTTTGCTAGCATGTGAAATGAGTGCAATTATGTGGTAGTTTGAACATTCTTTGGCATTGCCCTTCTTTGAAATTGGAATGAAAACTGACCTTTTCCTGTCCTGTGGCCACTGCTGAGTTTTCCAAATTTGCTGGCATATTGAGTGCAGCACTTTCACAGCATCATCTTTTAGGATTTGAAATAGCTCAACTGGAATTCTATCACCTCCACTAGCTTTGTTCGTAAGGATGCTTCCTAAGGCCCTCTTGACTTTGCATTCCAAGATATCTGGCTCTAGGTGAGTGATCACACTATCGTGGTTATCTGGGTCATTAAGAGCTTTTTTGTATAGTTCTGTGTATTCTTGCTACCTCTTCTTAATATCTTCTGCTTCTGTTAGGTCTATACCATTTCTGTCCTGTATTTTGCCCATCTTTGCACGAAACATTCTTTGCCTGAAATTGGGCCAAGATTTCTTAGATATGGGCTTCCCTGGTGGCTCAGACAGTAAAGAATCTGCTTGCAATGTAGGAGACCCAGGTTTAATCCTTGGGTCGAAAAGATCCCTGAAGAAGGGAATAATCACTCCATTATTCTTGCCTGGAGAATCCCATGGACAGAGGATTCTGGCAGACTACAGCCCATGGGTTCACAGAGAGTCAGACATGACTGAGCGACTAACACAATTACTTAAATATAAGCATAATCCATAAAATAACGAATTAGTGAATGGGACTTGAGCTCAGCAAATGACCCTAACCACCCTTGTCCTTCCTAGTCCTTATAAGACAGATCAACTTGAACTCAAGATTCATTCAGTATTCTTGTTTAGGAAACTGAAATTTGACTTATATTGCCTGAATCCTTTTTCTTTGAAATATAGCTGCTGCTGCTGCTGCTAAGTCGCTTCAGTCGTGTCTGACTCTGTGCGACCCCATAGACGGCAGCACACCAGGCTCCGCCATCCCTGGGATTCTCCAGGCATGCGTAATTTTTGTATAGCGTTATTAAAGTTACAGATGGATTTTCTATATTTTGTCTAATTATATATCAACTTTTATAAAAAGGATACTCCTATTATGCACCTCTTACACATGACTAAACTGAGACTCAGAGATTACCCAAGGTTCAATTGCTAGAAAGTGGCAGGGCTAGACTCTAACAAGTTCCTTGATCTTGCAATCTGGTTGTTGTTCAAAAACTGTCTCATTTTGTCTCTCTATACAGAATGGGAAGTTGGTCTATGATTTTTAAAAAAGAGCCAGTTCTTGCTAAAAGAGAAGATTAATGACAACATCAGCTCTCTCAAGACACCAGGATATTACTTAGTGAACTAGATATCTATCCTTTATCTTTCTTTCAAGCCTATCATGGCTGCCATCCATGTTTGTAAGTGTAGCTAATGAGAAAAAATGCATGAGCAACTGCCCTTTCTATCTTGTATAGAAATAAATTTACCTTAGCCTTTAATGACACTTTGCCACTCTGTATTCATGTTGCCGTAAATTAGTATAATTCCCAAAGTGACTACCAAATGCCATGGTGTAACCTCTTCACCCAGTAGGATCTGACCCAATATTCCTCTGATGTTGTCTAAATAGATGACTCACTTCAGGGAGCCTCCCTTTGAATTCAGTGCTCTTGGCATTTGCCCCAGTTCTGTAATAGCCACATACCCCAGGGGTAAAGTAATGGATCTCTGGCAATCTGGCTGTCCCCTTTATTTCTCTTTCACATTTGTTTACACATCTGTGACTATCCTCTGAGAATGGTACAAAGTATAAAGGATAATATCCACCCACTATCCTCTCTAAGGGTCAAAACCACATGAGCGGTCTTATCAGTCTCATTCAGATTATTCTTCAACTGTGCTTCTAGACATGGTTAAGCCATTTGAAAGCCGAAGTAGAGTGTTATTAACAGAGTCAAATTTAGATCAGTACACTTATTGCAAAAGACAATATTTGAGAAATGTACATAAATAGAAAGTAAGCCTTCCCAGTCATGTCTGACTCTTTGTAACCTTTTGGAAGTGGGAACACATTTTATAAAGCCATCTAAAGAAATGCAAAACCGTATTTTCTTATTAGTAATAGCCCTAGTCCTTTCCCTTGAAAAACAAATTTAGTATCATACTTGTATGGCATTTGGAGAAACAGAAGTGGAGCAAGAGGTTGGAAAATTACGATTGGAAGTAAAATACTTGACTTCAAGTGTCCCATATACATGTTTTGTCCAGCTCTTTTTCATTTGCATTATTTCTGCCTATAAACCTCTCTTCTTTTCCTATTGTTGAGGGTGTTTTTAATCTTTATAACAATTCTTGCAGAAGCAAAGAGTTGGTTTCTTTTCTCTTCTAGTACAGGCCGACATAGTTGAAGAGAGAAAGAAAGAGAGCTAGGTGTGTCTACCTTGCCTCTGCCGCTTGTTAATTGTTTGATTTACTTAACCACACTGAAGTTCAAGTGTTTCATATATAAAATGAGATCACAATACACAGGTCATTGTTAGAACCAAATGATTTACTGTAAAATATGTAAAATAACAGACATACAGAAGACATCCAATAAGCATCATTTTTAACTTTCCCCTTGATAAATTAAGAGTATGACTAATTTCTCTCTGTTCTATACTTTTGTTGATGTACATATCTGTATTTGGATCAAACAGTAAATAAATTCTTATTTGGCCATCAGAAATTTAATAGAAATAGTGTAACCTCCAAATCCTGTACTTCTGATGATTATGGTTCTCTACTTTGGAACTTGAAGTAAGATGTGATTATCAGTTCAGTTTCTGTACCTTTTAACTTAAGATGTGTCATGTAGATAAAATTTCTTATTTTAAGAGAAAGAATAGTTCATAGATAAATATTTAAATATAGGTTATTGGAAAGAGATCCACAATTTTCCACACTGTCGGTAGAGACAGGTATGGATTGTCCCTAATGGTTCCCAGATAGTTTTTCTGGTTCCAAAATGCCATGAAGAACTAGCTACCTTGTCAAAGAAATACAGCCTTATCCCCACAGTGCCATTCCCTAATTCCACTCCAGCCTAGCAGAACTTTTGGATCCTAACAGATTAATGGAAGAAAGGCAAACCCAGCAAATCAACAAGGCCAATAACCTGGACATTTAATGTGTAATGTGATGGTAAAGATTTGTCAGACACATCTAACTTCCAGCCCTTGCTAACTGTGTAGGTTGTGATAAAGACCATACAAACTTCTTTCTTTGTAATAGGAGTCTCCTCAATTTTTGTTGTCGGTGGTAGTGTAAAATGGGAATAATAACGGTACCTGTGTGAAGTACCGGGTACCTACAGATAGATGTTCAGTCAGTATTCAATACCATTATTATTTATCTAAAAGAGACCATTCCCTCTTTACATTTAATTCTACTACAGTCTTCTGCCAGCTTCCCTGGTGGCTCAGAGGTAAAGACTGCCCGTAATGCAGGAGACCTGGGTTCGATCCCTGAGTTGGGAAGATCCTCTGGAGAAGGAAATAGCAACCTACTCCAGTATTCTTACCTGGAAAATCCCATGGATGGAGAAGCCTGGGGGGCTGTAGTCCATGGGGTCTCAAAGAGTTGGACACAGCTGAGCGACTAACACTTTCACCGTCTTATAAAATGGAAAAATACAGAAACAAAGCAAAAATGTGGATTCTCATATCAGTTTGTTCCACCCATTCTAAGTTTCCTTAAGTTTAAATGGCCTTTATTTGATCTTTCTGAAGACCCCCCTTCCCCTGCACCACCGTTGCCCAGAGGGATCCTCTCACGTGTGAGACAGTTGCATGGCTACTGCTTAAGAACACAGATGAGTGTGAACCCTAGCTCCTTCTCTTACTGACTTTGTGCTTGGGCACAAATACCTGTCTGAGATATTGTGATAATTGAGTTAATGTATTTGAAACACCTAGAGGAGTGCCAGGAAAGTACTGTAATGTGTATTTTATAAGCTGTAACTGTGATTAGAAATAACAGAATGTATTCATTTTTTTCTCTTCTGAAAGCACCTGTTTATTTTGGGGTCCTGACCTTCTATTGTGATGAATTTTCCCCCCGATCTCTTTTTCTTTTTTCCCAATACTAAAAGAAGAAGGGCGAAGTATTATCTATTTACAGCATACTAGTCCCATGTATTGTCATACAGTTGTCCTGTGTTGCAGTGTTGAAGGGACTCATCATTATACATGAGTCCCTCCCTGGACTTCTTCATTATTCTCATGAATGTTCAGTAAAGCAGGGCTTCTGTGAAAGACCAAAGGCACTCCAATTTTGACATGGCTATGACTTTCAACCTGGATTATAATTCACAAGTATTTCTCTGTATTCCACATTAAACTGTCATCTTCTTGAGGTCAAAGGACCATATCCTAACTTTATTGTATCCGTTGCACCTAATGCATACACAGGAATGCTCAGTAAACTGTGGCATAACTGAATGAGTGAATGGAGCCACACGGGAAGTATAGTACGCCAGCCCTCTGTTCAGCAGCAGAGTAGACTTCCAAGTAAGTTTTGAGATAATCCTGAAATTTTTAAATTTGGGGGGAAACTCTCATGCATTCTATCTGGGGACTTTCTACCTCTCTAGCATCACCATTCCTGCCATAGTTCATTGTCTATGCCCCCAACATAATTCATCTTTTCCTGTCTTAGTGCCTTTACTCTCACTGCCTTTTCTTTTTGGAATGCCTTTGTCTCCTTGTCTACTTATCTGAATCTCAACTCACACCTCATGTAAACATTTCCTTCTCTATTCTATGAGTGTGTCATTTCACCTTCTCCTGACCTACAATTTGCAACTGTTGTCTAAACCAATAGCTGTCACTTAGTATGTCCTGTTGAGTATTTTTAGTTATAATTTTTCAAGAAAAATACTTAGCCAGATTTTAAATCCCTTGAAAGCAGTGACCTTACACTTTGATGCCTAGCATTGCACCTCCCACATGGTGCAATAAATCAATTATTGTTACTAGGGTGACTTGGTCTATACTATCTTAAACAAATAGCAATGAAAAATAAAACTAAACACAACACAATGAAAACATAGTTTGTGGGTAAATAGGGAGATTCTATGTGCTGAAACACATTAGGACAAAGATCTAAGTTGCAGGAAGGGTTTCAGCTTCATTCGTTCCTTTTGATTCTATGCTTTATTTTTATTTTTATTTGATTCATGCTTTGGGGCAAGGGTATTGGGATAACAGCATTTAACTTTATGTCTAGTTGCATGTGCTAACTAATAAAAACTCTACTGCAGAATTGTTTATTTTACAATGAAACATTTCAAAACAAAACATGAGACAACTAATGCCTCTCTGCCATCTGTTCTGAAGAAGTGTGGGGAAGGCGTAGACGGGGGTGAAGTGTTATGTGCACAGTTCCCGCCTCCTCTTCATACCTTTCAGGAACATGGTGCTAATGATTGTGGTACGGATATTACCCAGATTTACTGTGCGTGGCAATGTATTTGAGCATCCTGATTATCGCAATATATGGAGCTACCAAATCCAAAGCAATGTAAAGTATTATAAATGAGCAAGATGCTGGACAGTCATATAAGTTCTTGTTCATATTTTATTTTATTATTTTTAAGTATTTATTTATTTGACTGTGCTGGGTTTTCATTCCAGCATGTGGGATCTAGTTCCTTGACCAGGGATCAAACCTGGGTCCCCTGCATTGGAAATGCAGAATCTTAACCCCTGGACTACCAGGGAAGTCCAATTGTTTATATTTTAAATCCTAATCAGTGAGTCTCAAATGAAGATGAAGGGAAAAGCATTACCAACCATTGCTCCAAATCTCAGAGCAGCCACGATGACAGCTGATCTTGTGACAAGGACCAAGGATGTCTTTGACACTAAGCACTTCTTCTGCCCCAGTGGCCAAGAGCATCTGGTGCCATGCATTTTCCTTACTCTGCATTTATGCATTAAATTTGTTTATATCTATCCACTGTCTGAATGTTACCACCTGGGTAATGTGTCAGCATTGTATGGAACTAGATCAGCAGCTTCCTTCATTCATCACCTTATTAACATTTGCCTTTGATTATATATCCTCCGAGGAAAGAATAATGTCCCGTTTGTTTTAGGATCTGACAGAACACTTTATGACTGGTGTGGGCTGCATAAAGCCATCTCCTCCAATGAGCCTCTACCTCAGTTCAATTTGGCACACTGCCTTTCTTATGGCCTGCATCTGATAGACTCACTGCTCATGCGTTTTCATGAAACTAATTTAACACTACCTAGACCTTTCTTCTTTTCACTAGTATCAAGCTCTCTTTCTTCCCATTCCTGGATTGTTTCCTTTATTCCTGTGATAAACTTCCAGTTTTGTTTTTTTTTTTCTTCTCACTATTGTCAGTCTTCAAGGAACATCAGAGAAAATTGACATTTTCCCCAATTTGGAGACTTTTATCTCCATTGTCCATCCATTCATCCGTTCATTCAGTTCTCCATCAACTTATTATAGATCCTTTGTTGTGTGCCAAGCACGATTACATGAACTGGGTGAATGAGACTAGGTTCTTGCTCTCACAGACCTTCAATTCCAGTGAAGGGGGCCAGAAAGTGAACAAACAGACAAACACATATGTGCCAGGTGGCAATAAAAGTTACAGCATGAAATAAAAGAGGGTAAAGGAGAAGATGGGTGGGCAAAGCAGGAGGTGGGGTGTTACGGCAAGACCTTGCATGACAGATGAGAAAACAGACACAGGTGGGACAGGTAATTGGCCGAGGTCACACATTTAGTGATTGGTCAAGCCAGATTCAAAACCAGGCCATCTGAGTCAAGAGCCCATGCTCTTTGCCATGGAGCCAAGCTGAGCTCTTGATCCTGCATTATCCTATAATGGATAACTGAGAGTATTTCCAGGGGAAGGCTCCATTCCTGCTGTGTGCAGCACTGTAATCCCGGCAGGAGTTCACAATACAGGAACCCAGGGACTTGAGGAGAATGTGCAATACCAATGCACTGCCCAACTGACTGAAAACAGACTAAGCAACAAATAAGGTTTAACAGGTAAATACCAAGATTGCCAGTGCAGTCAGTTCATCCCTTTCACTCAATCAGTAGGCTTTGTCACCATTTACATGGAAGTCTCAGTGTGAAATTGTTATATCCGACTTAAATCTATTATAATTAAAAGCCATGCTAATTTCAGGAGACTCTTAAATCCATAGTCTCAGCATCACATGCCTTGTTCAATAAAGCAACTCTCTCAGTCAATGTTCCTTCAGATGTGGTAAATACTAAGTAATTAACCTTAACAAAGTCAGTCTTTGTCCATTTCCAAGAAATTAGTTTCTAAAGAAGTGTTAAGAGCACTGCTTGCACCACATGTCTATTAATAATATTTCTGGGTCCAAATAATTAGAGCATGTCCTCATGACATAAGAGATCTGGAAAATATTGACAGGTTGCATGTCAGCTTATGTTTAGTGTTAATGTGAGCTCAAGGCAAGTCTAATCATGCCACTTTCTTACAACTCAGGGTCATCAGAAAAAAAAGAAATTAGATTTACATAAAATGGTCTATAAGTATGAAAAGAATAAAATGTCTTACCTTAGAATTGATATTCAGTCATTCTGGATTTATCACCAAGGTTCCTGGCATTTTGAAAAGTATTCCCTTTATAAAAATCTATCCAATTGGGAAACCAGCCATGACAGAATAAAACAGAACTGATTCCTTTATTCCCCTTTTTTATATTCTTTTTTGTTGGATTTCTATCAAGTGTTTCACTTAAGGAAAGCTAAATTATGAAATAGGAACAGTTTCAAATCAAACATCAGCTATATGTCCTGACATTTAGTCATAATTAGTAAACAGAACACCCTGATGAAGCTTAAATTAGTTAATACTCAGAATTTCCGGATATCTGGAAGAAAGTATAGGGAAACAGCACACTTCCACAGCAGATGTTCCATTAAAGGAAATCCAGGCCATCAGAAAACTGCATTTCCAAATCCTTGAAAGAAATACTGAAAAGGCCATATATATTTTTAGTGATTTGCTCTGTGCCATAGATTGGTTTTGAAATGGTAACTGTCTGGAGTAAAATTATGTACCTCTTGGAAACTACTTTTTTCTTTTAGGCTTCTAATTCATATGCCCCATCCTTCAACATAAGACAGTTTTAAAATCATGAGTGCCTTGAGTAAGGCAGTGTTAGCAGGAAGCAAGATTAGATATCAGGGAATATGTACGTGCATGCCAAGTCACTTCGGTCATGTTCTACTTTTGCAATACTATGAACTGTAGCCCACCAGGCTCCTCTGTCCATGGGATCCTCCAGGCAAGAATACTGGAGTGGGTTGCCTTGCTCTCCTCCAGGGGATCTTCCCAACCCAGGGATCAAACATGCATCTCTTACATCAGCTATATCTATATATATATCTCCTCCTCTTCAGCCTCCCTCCTGCCACCCCAGTCTACCCCTCTGGGTCATTACAGAGCACCAAGCTGAGCTCCCTGTGCTACACAGCAGCTTCTCATTGGCTATCTCTTTTACACATGGTCATGTGTAAATGGCAGTGCTACTCTCCCAGTTCGTTCCACCCTCACCTTCGGCCCCTGTGTCCACATGTCCATCCTCTATGTCAGTCTCTGTTACTGCCCTGCCGATAGCTTCATCAGTACCATTTTTCTAGATTTTATATATATGTGTTAATATACACTATTTGTTTTTCAGAGATCTTGGTTAGTCTCATGTGTAATGGGAGCAAAGGAGTATACATGTAGTATCAGATACAATATGGATTAGAATGGAGAGCGATCGGAAGCAGAGGTTCTAATTAGGAGACTACTTCACAACTCCAAATGTGTGTGGACAGCACAGTCTCAGGAGATGGCAGTAAATACGGACAACTTTTTGAAGATGTAGGGGAGTGTCTGGAGTGTCTGAATGAGAAGCAAGACTGTATTACAATGACTTATTGTTAACACTCATGTAAGCAGAAGTCGTTTGGATCCTTAATCTCTGTTTGCTAGCTTGATTAAAGGCTTTCTTTTTCTTCCAGGAGTAAATAAGAGTAGCTTCTTTTTGTTCTAAGTGAGTAGGCCTTTTCACAGAAAGGACAGAATATACAAAATCACAAGATTTGGGTAAAATATCATCAGCAATATTAATAATGCTTCCTGTCCATTTGAAACCCAGACAAGGGAGTATCCTTAGAGGAAAAATGTTCAGTTATCTCTCCAGGCTAATAATATTGGCTCTGTATCTGTAAGTGCCTACTGTATAGGGCCTCCACCAGGGTCTTAGTAGACATTATCTCATTTAATTCTTCCCAAATCCAGTGAGATAGGTTTAAATCACCATTTTACAACTAATAAAATAGTGACCAAATGAAGATAAAATCACATCTCTAACTAGGACCAAGCCAGAACTTTCCCAGACTAAATCTGATGCTCCTTCTATTACATGGCATGTGTGCAACAGAACAGAATCTCAAGGAAGGGTAAAACACTTTTTAAATTTAGAAAATGGGGAAATTTTTTTTTTTTTTCAAAAGGCATCTGAACATTTTAATGGACTTTTCTCCCCCTTCTGATTGCTGCTACATCTTTAAAAAGGCAAAAGAATAAGAGGGAACAGGGATTAAAGCTGGAAAATAAAGCTAGTGACTTGACCCCAGTCTTATTTTCCTCTGTTTGTCTCACCTCTCGCCCTCCATGAAGAGGTCAGAGGGTTCTGGACATACAGCGGAGTCCTCAGGTCTTGAGAGAGTGAGAGACCCCACCACAGAGCAGTTGCGTGTATCCTCAGGCAATAGCCATCTCTCAAGCAGAATTCTTGTATTATGTTCCCTATTGGCCATTGTCAGTTCTGGGCTTAGAGATTTTAGATGCAGCAGCTTGCTCTAGAGGAAGAGCTAGGAGACCTCCTTGAAATGTCATTTGCATACAAAAGGCACTCTGTTTACTTCGATGGCTTGTCTGTGGCTGAGAGCAGGCAGCTCAAGTCCTACTCTGAGCCACATTCACCCTGCAACAGACTTTGGCAAACAATCTAAGGAACTGTCAGGCATGCACGGGTTCCTGAGGAATCTGGGCCTTCCTAGCCCTGACACTGTTCCTCAAGGTCAGCCAATGGGGTATTTGAGCAACTCTGCTTAAGCTGGGACTCAGCCATCCATGATAAGCAAGAGAGCAGGAGAGAGTAAGCCCACCACCCTCTTAAAGTCATTTAGAAAATTGCTTTTAAGAGAGTGTCCATAGTGTGCTTAAGAATACAGACCTTTCCATAAAGCTCCTTCTCTGGATCTCATAGGTTATCTGCCTCAATGTGTCACTCCTAAAGTTCTCCAGTATGTTTGTAAAGACTCCTTAGCCCAGAAATATAAATACAGTGTGTAGTTTATGTTTTGGTATATACACATATACCTGAGAGTGGTCAATAAGAACTATTAGATGGAGATATTTAACCAACTTTATATCTTGGTTAATCGAACTGCTTGATCAAGTCCGTGAAAATCCTGCTAATGGAAACAGAATACGAAGAGTGTAATGTTTGATTCTCGGGTTTCCCTGGTGGCTCAGTGGTAAAGAGTCTGCCTTCATTGCAGGAGATGCAGGAAACCCAGGTTCGATCCCTGGATCAGGAAGATCCCCTTGAAAAGGACATGGAAACCCACTCCAGTATTCTTGCCTAGAGAATACATGGATGGAGAAGCCTGGTGGGCTAGAGTCCATAGGGTTGCAAAGGACGGACATGACTGAAGTAACATAGCATGCATGCATGTTTGATTCTTACCTTGAATGAGAGTCTTTTGAGTCCTTCATTTAGGAGATTCAAGTTAGATTGTATAAACCTTTGATGAAACAAACACCATCATTTTAGATGGCCTAAGTTGAGGACACACTGCTAGTTTCAGTAATGGCTTAAAGAAATAAGTGTGCACAGACATGGCACAGTAAGATAGACTAACTGGGCATGCTTTCTAAATCCCCCCAAAACTATTATCTGACTTCTGAGTTCTGAGGGGAGAGAGAGTCTGCCCCATGTAGCATGCAGAACTTCTCCAACCAGGGATCAAACCCATGTCTTAGAGTCTTAACCATTAGACCACTGGGAAAGTCTTAATGTACCCTAATTTTTGTGTGTATTATAGTGAGCAGAGATCAGTGTTAGGATTCAGGATCAGCAGGATTCAGTTCTCACACGTGCCACACACCAATTGAGTGACCAGGCAAAAGTCATTTTACCTCTGAATCTTTATTTCCTCAACTGTAAAACAGGATTAATTATGCATACCTACCAGGGTTGTTGCCAGAAGAAAATGAGGTAAATTGTGTAAGCATCTAGCATGTAGGAGAAATTCTGATGAATAAAAGAAATTCTGATGAATCATTAGCTTCATCAAGACAAAAAGATGCCTACCTACCTCTGCATCTCTAGCAAGGAATTTTTTAAAAATTCATTGTTTCCATTCTGAATTTACTGGTTGATTGCTGACCCTTGGCTTCATTTTATATGGATATTTTTGTGTATTTTTAAAATCCATGACGTCCACGTCAGATCACTAACTCCAAAGAGGAAAGTGTGAGTAATTATACAATACGTGCATATAAAGTGAGTCAGAGATGTCAATACTGTCACATAAAACTGTATTCATTATCTTCATCTTAAAAAGAATTCATTTACAATACATTAAAGTATGTGGGTAACAGAAAAAACAAAATCAGAGAGATTCCAGAGAAAGTAACCTACTAAAGTCCTAAGCTTGAAATTTCATGAAGTGAAAATGAACATTTCTAACGCACTTTCTTTTTTCCTATTCTCCAGGGTAGATATTGAAGTTATGGCTGAAGTCCTCAGCATTGTCATAATAACGTAGACATTTAAAGGACTACAACTCATATTTTAGGAGCTGCCCTTTAAGTCACCTCAAGAAACAAGAGAATCATTTTATTCAGTACTGTTGGCACTTTGACCTTTTGGGGAAACATGCTGTATTATGTTTCACGCTGTTACACTATTTGTTAATTTGCCTGTCATATTAACATAATAGACTATTTACAGCTGTTCTAATGTAAAGTTTTACTAATAATAATTCACCATAAATGTGGACTCTAGTCATTTCAAAAAGAACTACCTCATTAATCAAAGGCTTTTAAATCTAAATTCCAACTTAAACATGGTATTTTATACCAAGATTTTCTGCTTATAGAAACCATGGAAGAAGAAACACTTATTTAAAAGGTTTGGGAAATATCTTCTCAAATCACGTGTTCAAATCCAAGGTTTAGACTATTAAACATTACTGCATTCTTTAGACCCTGCTGTTTTAAAGTCTTTGGAAATTTTAAAACACATACAATCTTGATTCAAAAAGTACAACTTCCCCCAGAAGAATTCAGCAGAAAATAAAAATAACTTAGCTGAGTTCCTACTCCCCCGTCTAAATATATCATAAAGCCTAGGAAGGCCAGATTCTCATCCTATATAATTCTGTGAGAATTCCCACAGGGAAATCTGTGAAAGAATTCAGAAACCTCCCTTGTGGAAATTCTCATAGAGCTATATAGGGTGAGAATATGGTTTATAAACAATAAATATAAAATTCTTTAAGTTGTGATCTTTACCCTCAATTAAGCCCCAGATGTTTGGGATAAAATAATCTCGGGGCTCCAATACACTGTTTCCTGGGTTCCTAAGTATTCATTTGGTCATTCAGCAACTATATTGCCAAATGGAGACATAAGGATATTTGTTAAATGAGCCCATTGGTTCTTTTTAATCCAGTTTTCAATAAGGTGGAATCTAGGACACATAGGACAAATCACAATTTAGGCAGAAGAGGAATATTATTATATTTTGCATATGTAGGTTTCTTTACATTACAAAAATGGTGTAGACTTGTTTAACATTTGAAACATACAGGTAGGTATAAATTTAAAAAATAAAGTTCTCGAAAAATTTTAATTGACCTTGCCAATTTAACATAATTTTCATATTTCTCTTCTAAGAGCAAAGAGAAAAAATGAGGTCAGGTAATCAGGTGGCAACTGAATAATTTTGAAACCTTCACCTACTTAGAATTCATGTTTTCTCTAAGAGAAAGAGAGTGGGAGTTTTTAATGTTCCTCAGTTCATAAGATAGAGCTGTTGTGATGCAAACACAGAAACAAAATGCAAGATCGGGGTTATGGATGGTCAGAAATAGGCTTTGCCATGCTAACCATGGTCAGAACACTGAAGGTCTAAGGAGAGGAGGCAGGAGGAGTCCCACTGGTTAGATTTACGAAGAGTACAGAAGTCAGGTCAGCGAGAGGAGGGGAATGCTTGGAGGGCCAGAACTGCTGCCATTGAAACCTTATTAATATATCTTCTTCTTCCACCTCTTCTTGACATTCAGACTAACCAATTCATGTGCATTCTTGTCTGGGAGCAAGAACAGATGACCTTTATGGAGAACACTGGGCTAACATTGAGTGCTTGCTGTGTGCCTGATTCTCTTCTAAGGTTTTGTATGAGTACATCTCATTTAACCCTAATGAAATTACAGCATCTCAATGAGACAAAGACTACCATTATCCCCATTTTACAGATAGTTAAACTGAGGCTTAGAAAGATCGAGTAACTAGTCAATCATATAAGTAATAAATGTGTATGAAGTCAACTTTTATTCTTTGAGTATGTCTATAGGCACAGAAACCAGTATCATTGTATTCACCTTACTGATAGAGGTGGGGGAAAAGACTATTCAGAAAAGTACAGATCAGTTCAGTCTAATAAATGGCATGGCAGGTATTTTGGATATGAATTCATCAGTCCAGACAATCCAGCCAAAATCTATCCTTTGAATGTATGTATAACCTATGCACTCTTGAATTCCAGTGCTTGCAAATGCCATATACCCTTTTTAAGCTTCATAATGAGCTCTAGTTACTTCCAGCAGGGATGGTTTATTTGGAAAGAGGTAATAACTGATATCATTAACAGGCAAAGAGAAGTAAATATTTTACCATCTCATAAAACCATCTCATATGGATTCACTTGCCCATATGCTCTTAAATTTTCACCCTGATCTTCAGTTGCCTTTCCAGCACCATGGAATATTTTTGTTCAAAGCTGAACCTTTTTACCACATCCATAGCATAATCTGCCTAATTGCTCACGTGTACTTTATCGTATGTATTTTCTTTCCATCTGAGTACTTTGGCTAAAGGCAGCATTGAAAACTATAGAGTTCTGGTACCTTTGCAGTCTTCTTTCTATCCACCTCTCCCAAAGATCTAGCTACCCACAACCTGATTTTCTGCCTGCCCTTCTCAAAAGCATTCCTCCCTGCCCAAGAACAAACTTCAGTTTATTCATTGCAGCAGATCTGAGAGGCACAGAAGCAATCTGGTGAGCTAATTACAATCCATTTAATAGATGAGTTTGGTTAACTAAATGAATCTCTAATGGGCAGGTTGATTGGAGGGGTCATTTCTGAGCAAGGGAGTCTTCAATACACAGCTTCTAACCCCTACCCTATCTGTCATTAAAATAAGAGTTAACAAAGGTCCAAAATGTTGCTAGTGACTGCATTTGACTGTAAACTTAAAGAGAGACCTTCTGCTTTTGTGATTTTCCTATTCATACAGTAAGCAAAATGCACACATATATTTTAGGATTTCATATAAGAAGACATCATAGTCAAAGTTGAACCTCTAAAATCATCTCGAACAGTAACTTAATCTTCTCTAAGAATCTGATTAGCGCTATGTACACACTCACATACATGGATATAGCATTCACATCCTATGATGTAATAAGCAGTTGTAGAGCAAAGAAAAGAAGTGGAAACTATGTCCTGAGCTAGCCTTTAAGTAACATCATCATCTTTTCCAGCTTTGGTTTCCTCATCTCTTAAAGCGTGCAATTGAATTTCCTTATCTCTGATGTCCCTTCAGCTCTAAAGAGTTTTTGACCACCTTTTTTAGTTATGCTCCAGAAACACTTTTTATTACACTCCTACAGCAGTAATGAGACAGTCTCCCAAGACAAACTTAACAGAAGACCCAACCGTAAGCCTTCTGTATATTTCTCCAAATGGATTCAGAATATTTGCTTCATGGTAACCAGACATCAAAAAATAAACAGAACAAATAGATTCCTTACAATTTCTTTAAAGTGGAAGGCATGAATAATAGAATGAGCCTCAATAAGAAAATGACATTATTTGTGTTAATTTCTGCAGATAGAAAGTATTTTCTATATCTTTAATTTTGGTGTAGATGTGACTGTGAAGCTTGTTTTCCTTTGGTATGAAATATAAAATGAGAGGATCAAAATAAGGTCAAGATTCTCAGTGGCTTACCTAGTAAATTCAAATTATGAGTAGAAGATATTGACATGAGAAAAACCTTATCACTGTCTGCAAAAGGAATAGAAAATACAGTGGGTCAGATCTGCCCAGATAAATTGTCTGAAATATATCAGTATATGAGAATTGGAGACAAAGCGAAAGAGTTGAGTCTGATTTGCCAACCAAAAAAAAAACACAAAACCACTGAAGCACCAAAAGGAGCTATCTGAAAGAGGAAGGAAGAGGCCCTTAATGTTAAATGGAAAATATGGTCCCCACGGTTTCACCTCAGTGAGGCTTAGGAGTTTGGGCCATGCTACAAAGAGAGCAGTGAACATTTGGTCAGCTACTTGGAAGAAGACCATAAATACAAAGCAGAGATGGTGTAAGATCTAGTCGATGTAAAATCAAGTCAGTGTAACACCAAGCAGGTGGAAATCCTTCAACATGAACTCCCTTTAAAGCAGGGAAGGGAACACACTGACATTCACTTCTGTTTTCACAGTGCCAAAAAGTAGTGTTGATGCACAGATGCTTAATATTTGTAGAATTATTGAATGACTAGCAGGCAGTGTTGGAAATAGAGACCTAGTTTATATGTGAGAAAAACAGAGGAAAATACCGGTCAGCAAGAACTATTACCAGAACTGTAGCACAAGATCTAGATTAATGAAGGGGAGTGGAGCAGAAGAAAATCAAGGAAAGAAAAAGACATTTACTGTCAGAGCAGAAGGATTTGGGGGCACAGTGTCTGGAAGCATTTCAGTGGGAACCACAGGCGATCTTGTCTTCAGCCTTCACCATGGTACATTATGTGACCTCAGGCAGAGGATCCAGCTTTATACTTTCTTCTTATTGACTGGAGTTGACATTTTCTCCCCCTTGAAAGGGACCAAAAGATTCCTCAAACACCATAGAGAATGAATACTTCTCCTTTGGGACTGGACATTATCAACATATCTGTGTCCAAAACATAGACGTTAAGTATTTCTAGTTTTTCTTGAGAATCTGTGCTAAAGAAGAAAGTTTATTTAGTCAACAGATTTATAGAGCACCCACTGTTTAGCAGATACCATTCTAAGCATGAGTAAAGATATTTTTATGTCAGGTAGTTCAGTTGTTTGAGGAATAATCCACAGAGAGCAGTGGGGAAGCTGCAAATATTTAAAATTGTTTTAATTAGTGTGAAATGTCTTGAGAGGGTGGTTCCCATACCACCTTACCCCTCATTCATCTCTCTTCCCTGAGACACCTGATCTCAGGCCTCCTTGCTCCAAGGAAACTACCCTCCTCTAAGGTCATCCATGACTGTTGAATCCTTCAATATAGTTTGGGTCTTTCATCTTTTAATTTCTGTTGAGGCATTTGAGATTATTGATCATTCTTGATAAAACTCCCACCTTCCCTGGTCTTCTTATCAGTGATGAATATGTCCTAAAAATGTACAAAGTAAGCTTGGGGTCACAAAGATATGAGTGCAGATCCCATCTTTGTCATCTTGTAAACCTGAGCAAATTATTTAACCCAAATTAGTTTCTTCATTTGTAAAATGAGGTGCTTGCAGTTTCATTCAACCCTCTCTTTATGTTACTGTTGTAAGGATTTCATCAAGGTAAAGCATCATACCTGGTACATACTAAACTGCTTTATCAACATGAGAGTTCTATTTAGGTTTCCCTGCCTCCATCTGCACTGTGTATCCGTCACTCAGTCATGTCCGACTCCTTGCAGCCCTATGGACTGTAGCCCACAAGGCTTCTCTATCCATGAAATTCTACAGGCAGAACTACTGGAGTGGGTAGTTCTCCAGGGGATCTTCTTCAATCACAGTGATTGAACCTAGGTCTCCTGCATTGTAGGCAGATGCTTTACCCTCTGAGCCACCAGGAAAGCCCTAATAACTACTACTACTATCTTACTTCAGAACCTCCTCATCTCTTCCCTAAATTATTTCAAAGGCCTTCTCACCAGTCCTGCATCTTACACCTTTCATTGACTCCATTCTATTTCTCACTTGCAGACTTTGAAGTGTAAATCTGATCACACCACATTCCTTCTTCAAATTCGTCAGTGGAACCAAGTCCAAACTCCTCAGCATGATGTAACCTAGCTCCTCTCTCCAGCATCATTAACCATAACAGGCTTCACTTGGGCTGCCTACAGTTCCCAGAGCACTTGTGGGCTCACACATCTCTAGGCCTTTGCACATGACTTTTGCTGTACTTGGAAAGACTTTTCTCTGCTTTTCTGCCTGGATAACTTTTGTGTATTCTTCAAATTCAGCTCATCATTACATCTTTTAAAAAATTTCCTAAAGCAGATAGATCTCCCTCTGACATGCTTCAATACTATCTAATGCATACATTGTGTTGTTTTACCTATTAATTTTGCTTGTTTGTTTTTCTAACTGGGTATATACTCCATGGGGTTTCCCCGATGACTCAGCATGTAAAGAATCTGTAATGCCTGTAATGCAAGAGACACGGGGAGACTAGGGTTCAGTCCCTGGGTTGGGAAGATACCCTGGAGGAGAGTGTGGTTACCCAATTTCAATATTCTTGCCTGGAGAATCCCATGGACAAAGGAGCCTGGTGGGCTACAGTCCAAAGGGTTGCAAAGAGTTGGTCACAACTGCATGACTGAGCAACTAAGCACAGCACAGCACATGCACTCCATGAGGGACTGTATCTTAGGCCCATTCTTTTCATAACGCCTGGTACCTAGTATGGTCAATGTGTTTATTGACCTAATTATATAAACACTGACTTTTACTGTTTTGGCAGAGACAGAAGTGATTAAAAAAAAAAAAAAGAAAGAAAGAAAGAAAACGAACATGGACTTTGAGCCAGTATGGAGTATGTATGTAAACATGAATCAACCAGGAATAAGTGGGCAGATTTGCAAAATCAGAGATGAAGGTGGTGTGAAACAAAATTAGAGTCCACCTAACAACAAACATGTATACAACATGCATTTTCCCCATGGTCCAGTGAGGAAACAATTTCTACTTTCTCAAAAGGAAAGGAATGTATAGCAGTATATAGCACTATAGCAGTATAAGTTCTAGAACATGGAGCAATGATTAAATTTTCATATGTAAAATCTAAAAAAACCTGAACTCATAGATACAGAGAACAGATTGGTGGTTGCCAGGGTGGGAAGTGGGTGCTGGGTGGAATGGTGAAGGTGGTCAAAAGGTACAGATTTCTAGTTATAAAGAAATCCTGGGGATAGAATGTACAGCATGGCGACTGTAGTTAACAATACTGAATTATATGTTTGAAAGAAGCTAACAGAGTAGATTTTAGAAGTTCTCATCATAAGAAAAAATTTGTAACTTTTTGAGGTAATCAATGTTAACTAAATTTATTGTGTTTATCATCTCATAATTTTCACAGATACCAAATCACTATATCATACACCTAAAACTAATACAGTGTTTTATACCAATTGTATCTCAATAAAACTGGAAACATAAATTTTAAAAGAAAAAGTTCTTTGAATTTCCATCCTATGTCCTTAAATTTGGCATAGAACCTTTCCTGTATCCACTGTTTTATGAATATAGCCGTTTTATAGACCAAAAGTTGGCAAACTGCAGCTCATGGGCCACATCCAAGCTGACTCTTCTTTTATAAATAAAGTCATATTGGAACACTGGCACACTCATTCATTTATGTAGTGTCAGCAACTGCCTTCCTGGTATAATGTCAAAGTTGAGTTCTTGCAACAGAGTTTGTATGGCACACGAGGCCTAAAATATTTACTATCTGTCCCTTTACAGAAAAAGCTTGCAGATCTTTGATATGGCAGTAGATATTAAGACAAATAAGCGAAGTCTGCTCTTTAGAGCGTAGAACCCAGAGCTGCTGAGCTGACAGACTTAAGAGTAATTTCTCTTAAAAAAATGAAATATAGAAAAAAATTTAAAACAAAAAGCTGTCAGTTATCTCAAATGAATTTCAGCTCCACTGAAAATCAAATTCATTTGATTTTTCGAACAACTAACTGACAGAGTTCCGTCAGTTTGGAAGCTTAATGTGAAAGGGCATTTCATATGCATGCATGCTAAGTTGCTTCAGTAATCTCTGGCTCTTTAGGACCCTATGGACTGCAGCCTGCCAGACTCCTCTGTCCGTGGGATTCTCCAGGCAAGAATACTGGAGTGGGTTGCCATTTTTTTCTCCAGGGGATCTTCCCAACCCAGAGGTCAAACCTGGGTCTCTTCTGTCTACCTGAATTGGCAGATGGGCTCTTTACCAGTAGCGCCACTTGGGAAGCCTTTATTTTATATGCATAGTCAGTGCTTTATTTGTTTCTGTTGTTTTAACTAGTCCTTTGAAAATCATAAGTGACATTCATGTTCAGGTGTAGAGGAGATGGCCTGCAATCTAGATCTGATTTCTTACAAGAAAGTGGAGAATGACATACAAATTCACTATCTAAGTCAGAGGCCCTAATGACTCATAGAATCTTTTTGGGCTCTATTTAAATCATTTGAAACTGAAATTAATGATTCATGTATGTGATGGGGCTTACAGAAGTAAGAACAGAACTTTGATTCATCTAATACTAGTACATGAACTTTGTTCCTATGGCACAGGGTGGAAAAATGCATTTCTAATGCTTTAAGATGTGTATTCGAGCACGTTCTTTTTCCTGATTTTGGATAACAAATGGAAAATAAGGCTAATTAAATTACTTCCTTAGTCATATTACTGTGAAAATGTTCACAAACAACACCTGAAACTGGGAAGTCATTCCTGATCCCACTGATTGGAAAGGGTGACTTCAGTGTACATTCAACAAATAACTAAATGACATTGTGTATAGATTCTTGTTTGTTCTTATCCATATCATATGTGTAAAAATTTTACTTGTAGACAGTTTCTTGAACAGTTGAACAATTTTGTATAAAGTAACATTTTTGTAAATTGAATTGTATTTTACTTATTTAAATTGTATATTCAGAATGGGTCTCCACTAAGGTTTTTTCTCCTCAACATATTATTAAAACACACATATATACATGTGCGCGCACACACACACACACACACACACAATTAAAACAAATCTCACCTCTCATAAAGAAATGTAATTGACTAATGAGCCAACTCATATCCTTTTCGGAACAAAGAAAGTTATAAAAACAACTATTGAACAATAAGCTAAAAATAATTTTCTAAATAAAAAATTTACATTATTTAAAACACCAAATTGAAAATTCAGTATTATTAAAGGGAGAAGTTTCATTTCACTGCATAATGCTTACAGATTAAAGAGAAAGAAATGGAAAAGAAAAACATTCACATCTAATTGAACAATTCTTTTCCCCATAGAGTCACCACGATTACCTTTTAAAGATGTATTTTGGCCACTTTCCAAACATCCTTAAATGAGGTGCTGAAGGTATAGTTTAAACACATTTAACAATTGCATTTATGTGATATGTGTACTATCTCTTTAACAGCTTGCTTTTTCTTTCATCTTTTATCAGTACACTGCTAGCACTGGAAGTGGGGGGTGGAGGTAAAGACAAGTACATAAAAAATTCAGCAAAACAGTAGAGAGAACAGAAGAGTCAAAGTTCATACTAATAGTGATTTCCTTAGATGGAAGAGTTTCATGCTGTATCTTAACCAAGTCTGCAAGTCAGGTCACCAATGTCATTTATGTTTTGCCCACAAAAAAACAGATTTCCCTGTATTACAGAGTCAGTACTAAAACTGAAATCAGAGTGCTCTAATAATGACTTTCAAAGAAGGGACATGGCTGCCTTTTTTTTTTTTCTTGTATTTTATTTTTAATTTGAGTATAATTGCTTTACAATATTATATTAGTTTCTGCTGTACCATAGCATAAATCAGCTATATGTATACATAGGTATGGCTGTCCTCTTTAACCCCAATAATTATGATACCCTTGTTTAGGCCTGCAGCCATAGCAGAGCAGTGGTAAGCACCATGAAGACAAAAACTGTGCATTTGCATTTTGCTCTTAGCACTTAATAAATATTTGCTGAGCTACTAAAGAAGTTAAAAGTTGGCTTTTCTTCATTTGTTTACACTAACTCCTGCTATTTTTCTTCTATTTTCCTCTTATGATGATGTCACCTATTACCTTAATTCTCATGCCCCTGTCCTCCTCTGTTCTAGCAGCATTAATTCTCTGCTAACACGTCGGTCATAATGTAGCACCATCATCTCTCTCTTTTTTTAACCCTCTCAGCCATAAAGGAACCTAAGAAGGTTCCTATAGAAAAGGAATCACAAACCAAACTAAACCAGCCATGAAAACCGTAAGCCAGCCTTTCGGTGTTGCACTTTTATCACGATAGTTTTTTTCCCCCACAAGTACAACATAATGATTAGATCTTTTCATGTATTAGATACCATACAAAGTTATAATATTAGTGTCTATATGCCCTGTGCTGTAAGTTACATCCCTGTGACTCTGTTGCATTTTTTCTTGGGGGGAAGGGACTAGACACTCAAGAGCATGGAGATTATGTTCTTTTATTGGCAGTAAGCTGGCATATTCCACCTGCACTTGAAGCTTAATAAGAACTTTTTTGATGTTGATGATTATGATAGTTCAAGGGAACAGGAAATTGAAAGAATCAGAGAAGGAAATGAGGCCTGATCTGTGTCTGCCAGATTTGTATCTGCAGTCCACACCAAAGCAATTATTTTCACCCACATCTATAAGATTTGGACATAAATCACTAGATACACATCATTTAGTCATCCTCACAACTGCAAGAAGGCTACACTAAAATCATCTCAAGGTAGATGTCTTCCCTTTGCTTAAAGATCTCCAGAGAAGAAGCATTTCCAATTTCCCAGGTGCCAGGAAGTTTTTCCTAAGCCTAACTATAATTCTTTCTTCTGTAATATAAGCTCCAACTCTGCCCAGCTGACTAAAACAGCTCCTTATCTTCATCTGCATAATATTTCTTTGCCTATTTGAAGGTTGTTATTACAGCTTCCCTTGGTCCAGCATTCTTTTCCCTGGGTCAGCTGGTCTATTAGCTTTGCCTATTTTGTAACCCTTTCAACACTCGTATGTTTACCATTTGGATGTTCCCAAGTATACTGGATTTTACTAAAATGACCAAGAATAAACTAGATGGAATTTGGGCAATGCCAAGTTAAATACCCAAGTTACCTCATGGTTTCTCTTTGCTACAGTTACTTATACAACTTGTGTTATCAAGCTTGAGTTTTCCATTTTAGCACCATTTTGCTTCTTCCTGATAAAATTGTCAGATATTTCTCTTTAAACTTGAGTTGTATTTTTCCCTTTCTCTAATTCAAAATAAGGTCCTTTCTCTGGGTAAATTGCTCTTCCATTTTGAATATTATTTGGCCCATGACTTAAGGGTTTTGAAAATAGTTTTAAGCTCCTTCCTGTTTGTTTTTAGGAAAATCCTCTTCTACTTTTTCAGAATAAAATGTCCAAAAAAAAAAAAAAATGGTAGAGGTCTGAATTGTAGAAAAGATTAATTATTACTCCTTCATTATACAAATGATGAAACTTAGACATAGAATGATTAAACAGTTTGTCCCAGGTCACAGAGATTCCCAAGAGCAAAGGCAGGATAGAAACCAAGGTCACATGATTCTCAGTTGCATGCCCTTTCTACAGCTCACTGAAGCCTGTAAACCATGCCTTATGTTACACTAACAAAGTTGCCAAGTAAGATTGCCAAATGAGAAAGTATGGAAATTGTAAATTTGAAGGAATTTAACAGAAAATTGCTTTTATTGTAAATTACACAACGATACCAATGAATAATATAGGCATTATAAACTAGATTTCTATCCTATGTTATACTGGAAGACTTGATGTGTTTCAGTTAACCATAAAACAAATCAAAAAAAATCTATAAGCACTGTTCAATTAATCAAAATACATTCTCCCCACTGAACTTTTGTTTTTAAATTTTTATGATATAAATCCGCAAATGTATATAAATGTAGGGAGCATAGGATAGTGACTCCAGATTCAGCGGTTATCGTTCCATGGCCAACCTTGTTTCATGTGATTCCCCATGGCTCCCACAGTCATTTTATGGAAATCTCAAGCATCTTGTTTGATCCATATTTCAGTGTGAATTTCCTTAAAATTGTAAACACAGTTTGTCTGAGGGTGTGAGGCTGTGAATGCTAAGGGTATTTGAATTCTGTCCCTCTATTCCAATATTTTATGTACCAAATTTCAAATATATGATTATAAAACCTGTCTCAATATTTATTATGGTTAATTTACTGAGAATGCATACATTATTTGGTATTACTATATTTAGGAGGAATTTATATCCTTCTGGTTTATGGAAAGCATGTTGATTTTTATTTATTTATTTTATCACGTTGATTTTTCAATTTATTTTCTCAGAATAATCAGAAGTGCACTTATGCTAATTGATGTCTCTCCTATAGATAAAATTTACCTTATAAGTCAGTGGTAGTCATTGGGAGATAGGGAAAAGATGAAAAGTTGGAGGAAGTCCTGGAATTTAACATCAAGAATAATTTGAATTCTTGTTTCTTGAAAGAAAATTAAAATGTTTTATTAGAACACAGAACTGAATGTTATTTTAAATGTGATAATATTCAAGAATTAAAATTCAAGAAATTATTAATATGTTAAATAGCACACTGAGAAATTTGAGCTATATATTCATATTTGTAAAAAAAAAAAAAAGAAATTAAAATGTTCTTCCAAACAAATCTAGGTCACATAGAACTATTGGGAGAACTCTCAAAAACTCAGAGAGCAGGATCTTTCCACAAGCAGCATAAGTCCTGAATGAGTAAAATTTAATTCAAGCCTGCTCTTAATGAGCAGTGATTGCTTGGGTACTTACAGAGATCACTGATAATCAACTGTTAATTTGTTCACACAAAATACATGTACTTTTATGCCTTTTATATGTCAATCATGCTTAACACATATGTAGATTAACATCATATTGTCCCTACTTTAAGAAATATGGTCTAGTAGGATAACCAGATATATAAACAAATTAATAAAATACCAAGTGCAAATTAAAAGATGCTTGCTCCTTGGAAAATAAGCTATGACCAACCTAGACAGCATATTAAAAAGCAGAGACATCACTTTACGAACAAAGTTCCATATAATCAAAGCTATGGGTTTTCCAGTAGTCATGTATGGATGTGAGAGTTGGATTATAAAAAAGCTCAGTGCTGAAGAATTGATGCTTTAGAACTGTGGTGTTGGAGAAGACTCTTAAGAGTCCCTTGGACTGCAAGGAGATCAAACCAGTCAATTCAAAAGGAAATCAGTCCTGAATATTCATTGTAAGGACTGATGCTAAAGCTGAAGCTCCAGTACTTTGGCCACCTGATGCAAAGAACTGACTCATTTGAAAAGACCCTGATGCTGGGAAAGATTGAAGGCAGGAGGAGAAGGGGACAACAAAGGATGAGATGGTTGGATGGCATTACCAACTCAATGGACATGAGTTTGGTGATGGAGAGGGAAGCCTGGTGTGCTGCAGTCTATGGGGTCAGACATGGCTGAGTGACTGAACTGATGTGTCAAAATGGTGTGGCAGTAAAGAGACTAGAGACGTCACTTTTTCTTAGAGAAACTGTGAAAGGATTCACAGAGAGGTGGTTAATAAGAACCTGAAAGATTGGATGTGTACTTTTATGCCTTTTATATGTGGGGGAGCGACAGACACAGAGCATGAAAGTATGACACAGCATGGCATGAAGCATGGCAGAAAGGTGGCTGGAACAGAAAGTCAGAGGGGAAGATGAAGCTGTAAAGGGAAGTTGGAGAAAAACTGGGATTCCTGTATATCATACTAAGGAACTCTGATCTTATAGATTGGTGGTTCCCAATTCAATCAAACCCTTTAATATGCTGAATAATGAACACCTACATATCAATATAGCTTTTGGTTATTCAGGTGTGTGTTGTTTAATTTCACATATTTCTGAATGTCTGCCTGTTACTGATTTCTAATTTCACTCTACTGTAATCAGAGGGTATACTCTATATGATTTCAGTCCTTTCAAATTTACTGAAATTTGTTTTGTGGTCTAACATAGGTCTGTCCTGGAGAATGTCCCATCTGTACTTGGGAAGCATGTGTTATTCTACTTGTGTTAGGTGGAATGTTGTGTATTACTGAGGTGGTAGGAATCACATCTGCCAGTTTGCTACTTGTTTTCTAATTGTCATTTTTGCTTCTCGATTCCTCCATTACTACGTTCTTTTGTATTAAGTAGATATTTTCTACTGTAGCTTTTTAATTCTTTTGTTGTTTCATTTACTATGTTCTTTTAAAGTTATTTTCTTAGCAGTTTCTCTGGGCTTACAGTTAACATTTCAATTTATTAATAGCAACCTAGTTAGGACATAGTAATAACAATTGAAAATGCTTGGCTACAACTACACTAGAAAATACAGTGAAAGACTCAAACACACCTCTTTGTAACAGAAACATTGGGAGGTTAGATGGCATCACTGCCTCAATGGGCATGAGTTTGAGTTTGATGGACAGGGAGGCCTGGTGTGCTGCAGTCCATGGGGTCGCAAAGAGTCAGACACGATTGAGCGACTGAAATGAACTGAATTGAACTGAAACAGAAATGATTATGGTCGTGCACTAGGAGTGCTCGGATACCACATATAACCACTGATTATAATTTTCAAAAATGCTGAATAGTTCTTTGTAAAATTTTTTAAAAACCTACAGTCTTTCCTCAATTTACACTTCTGTGTGGATCACAATAAACTGTGGAACATTTTGAAAGAGATGGGAATCCCAGACCACCTGACCTGCCTCTTGAGAAACCTGTATGCAGGTCAGGAAGCAACAGTTAGAACCGGTCATGGAACAACAGACTGGTTCCAAATAGGAAAAGGAGTGCGTCAAGGTTGTATATTGTCACCTTGCTTATTTAACTTATATGCAGAGTACATCATGAGGAACGCTGGGCTGGAAGAAGCACAAGCTGGAATCAAGATTGCTGGGAGAAATATCAATAACCTCAGATATGCAGATGACACTACCCTTATGGCAGAAAGTGAAGAGGAACTCAAAAGCCTCTTGATGAAAGTGAAAGAGGAGAGTGAAAAGGTTGGCTTGAAGCTCAACATTCAGAAAACAAAGATCATGGCATCTGGTCCCATCACTTCATGGGAAATAGATGGAAAAACAGTGGAAACAGTGTCAGACTTTGTTTTTTTGGGCTCCAAAATCACTGCAGATGCTGATTGCAGCCATGAAATTAAAAGACGCTTGCTCCTTGGAAGGAAAGTTATGACCAACCTTGATAGTATATTAAAAAGCAGAGACATTACTTTGCCGACCAAGGTCCGTCTAGTCAAGGCAATGGTTTTTCCCGTGGTCATGTATGGATGTGAGAGTTGGACTGTGAAGAAAGCTGATCGCCGAAGAATCGATGCTTTTGAAATGTGGTGTTGGAGAAGACTCTTGAGAGTCCCTTATACTGCAAGGAGATCCAACCAGTCCATTCTAAAGGAGATCAATCCTGGATGTTCATTGGAGGGACTGATGCTAAAGCTGAAACTCCAATACTTTGGCCACCTCATGCGACGAGTTGACTCACTGGAAAAGACTCTGATGCTGGGAAAGGTTGGGGGCGGGAGGAGAAGGGGACGACGGAGAATGAGATGGCTGGATGGCATCACCGACTCTGTGGACATGAGTTTGAGTGTACTCCGGGAGTTGGTGATGGACAGGGAGGCCTGGCGTGCTGTGATTCATGGGGTCGCGGAGAGTCGGACACGACTGAGCGACTGAACTGAACTGAACTGAACATTCTGAAAAATTCAGTGTGTATTAAAACCGCGCATATCAGTGTTTTTATGTAAAACTGAACTTGGTTCTAGGCTTAGATAATCACATACGAGTTTTTTGGGGTTTTCTAAGTCTTCATGATTGGTTGCTGGGAACATCTAGCATGATGTGGAACTGCTCCTCCCATCTTTGGTCCCTACCACTACCAGCTGAATGTCAGTAACAACCACATAATCATTTAGATACTTTGAGACACCTTCCTGACAAGATTGTCCCCAAACACCCCCTAGGGGGCAGTACCACTACTTTGAAAACCAGTGTGTTAGAGGATTTAGTAGTTATTTTTGCTTTTGTTTAATATAAGATACATCAAGTTTCAAAGGTCCCCAGTAAGAAAAGCATCAAGCGGATATCAAATGCAAGTATGTTGTATTCACAACTCACTGTTCACTCTGCCCTACATTCTACCTTTCAGGAATGCTGAATACTGAAATAAACACTAAATCGTTTGTCGACACTCTGGTGGATTAGATGCTCACTTTGTTTTCTTTTTCCTTTTTAGCTTTTATTTTAAATAACTGTTTTATTTAGTGCATTCAAATGAACAAACATACAACTGATTTATATGGAATAACACTGTTTTCCTCCATCTGAAGATCCTAAGTCCTCAGCTGCTGCTGCTGCTAAGTCGCTTCAGTCATGTCCGACTTTGTGCAACCCCATAGACGGCAGCCCACCAGGCTCCCCCGTCCCTGGGATTCTCCAGGCAAGAATACTGGAGTGGGTTGCCATTTCCTTCCAATTCCATTGATATCTTTTTATGATTGGCTGGTACTCAAATTCCTTGAGTAGGATCCCTGTGATATGTTACCCAGAATATCTCCAAGAGATCATCACTTTATCCCCTTATAGAGATAAGTGAGAGATACTTTTTGAAGAGTCACTAAATTTCACAGTCACAACAAGTTTCAAGGAACCAATGCTGTGACGCTTGCCATTTTGATGGACACATTATGGTTTTATCAACTCTGATGAGGAAATGAATCTGCACTGGTTCTCAATAAACCACAACCAAATTCTACTTTCCTTTTTTGTTCATGACTATTTATAAATATTGTTGCAAGTGCTGAAACATCCATAACCTTCTTTTGCCCTTCTGAATATAATACCTAATTAGTCAACTTCCATGTTGCCAGGTGATGTGAAATGCTGTGGCTCCTAGCCTTTATTCTAACAGGATTGAAATCACATACATTTATATCATGGCCTTTCCTTTGCAGCTCCTTCAGGCTGTATCCTTGAATTTGCAGGCAAATATTCTGAGACATGTATTTCTTACAGTCCCTCAATGGCAACAGAACCCTTTTTACAGTATGTGGACAGTATTATTTAGAGTTACTCCTTTTCTTTAATGCAGAGGGATGCATTCTCACTAGATAAGGCTTTAGTTTTAAAAATGTCCAGATAGGATTCCACCAGAGGGCACCATGGTAAACTTCATTTTCACAGGGACCCATAATAGGTCAGATAAGAAAATCTCCAAAACCAAAATGTTGAAACAAATGTAATTAAAGCACCAGTACCTTGACCAAAACATTGATTCCATTGTGATTTTAAACCCTCTATAGAAAGATTCATTTTGCTAAGATGGTGTTCATTTTTCATAGGCACCACTTTGGAAAATAAAAAATAGACATAGGCTTTATCATGACCAATGTATGAGCTCCACAGATTGTCGAGAAAATTGCAGTTTTCTTAACTGTTGAGGAGTGGGAACCTCTACTTTTCTAGCTCTAAAAAAGAATGAATTCCTTTAAGCACATGCATCTTAGGAGCAATTTCACATTTTCCTACATGCCACAAAATAGCTGTCTGGTAAAGTTACAATTTCAGGATGGATTTTAATTGTTTACTACTAGAGTAAATTTATAATATCCTTTAAGTCCCAAACCAAACAGGATTCAACTGACTTTTTCAGAGATCCCAGTGTTGAGATTCCACAAAACTTCCCAAAAGATGGCATCTATATTAGTGCTCACACCTCCAATGGGAGTTAACAAACAACAGGGCACAAACAGGAAACACGTGTACTGTGCCCATGGCTTCCCGAGTACATAAGTGATATGGCACATAGGTATGTTAATGCCCTAATATTCATTCATTCATCAAACACTACCTCCTGTATATCACTGTTGTGGGCTCTAGGAATACAGTGGTGAGGAAAATCAACTTGATCTTTACCTTAATGGAACTTGGTGACTAGTAGGGTCACTGGCATATAAAAAGAAGATGATAAGCAAGGAATCGAATAAAAATATATATAATTTCAGATTAAAAATGACCAGAAGTTAATAACCTTTTGGTAGTATGACTGAGAATGAAGGAAAACTCTTACTTAGACAGGCTTGTGAGAGAAGCTCTATCTATGTAGAAGTGAAATCAGAGGAAGAACCAGCCATCGCTGATGCTACGATAGGGAGCGGCAATGTTGAAGGCTTTTCAATAGCTAGAGCCTAGTGGCTAGAGGGGTGAGTTTGAAGAGTGTTGCAAAGTAAACTGGGGCTAAATCACACTAAGGATTTTGAGTTATATTCTCAGGGCAAATTTTAAGCAAGAAGCAGACATGACCAAGAGAATGGATTTGAAGGGAAGGGGACACAAATTGGAGACGAGGAGATATAAGAAATTAGAGAAATCCAGTAAGAAGCTATTGCAGTGGTCCAGGAGGAGAAAATGGTGGTGACTGTAGAGATGGACAGAAGTAATTCTGTCTGATTCAAGATACATTTTGGAAATTGAATCTACATTGCAGATAAAGTAAGCATAGGGAGAAAGCAAAGACAAAGATGACTTTCAGGTTTTTCGCTTGAGCAACTGGTGAATGCGAATGCTATTTGTATTTACTAGGCTTGAAGGTCCCAGGGATGGGGGAGCCTGGCGGGCTTCCGTCTATGGGGTCGCACAGAGTCGGACACGACTGAAGTGACTTGGCAGCAGCAGCAGCAGGCTTGAAGGAATAGCTTTCAAAGCAAGGGCGTGTGTGTGCTCAGTTGCTCAGTCACATCCAACTCTGCCCTCTGTCCGTGGAATTTTCCTGGCAAGAATATTGGAGTGGGTTGCCATTTCCTACTCCAGGAAATCTTCCCAACCCAGGGATCGAACCTGCATCTCATATCTCCTAGACTGGTGGACAGATTCTTTACCACTGTTCCATGTGGGAAGCCCTTTAAAGCAAGAGGTGGGAGGTAATAGTTAGGTACCCAACTTTTACATGATAAGTGCAAGAAGACAATGATACACCCCACTGAAATAGATTTAGAGCTGCCCTCAGCTGTCAAGACACAACCCTCACTTGTACCACTATGATCTTCTCTTCCAAATACCCAAGAGATGATCCCTATGTCTGTGTTTTCAAGGTCTAAGGTCATGAAGGGCAGCAACTCCCCCTACTCCCTTTCACCTTTCTACTAATATGCATGCTGATGTGGCTTTTGATTCCTTTTTGCATTTAGAGCATTTACTACTCTCTGCCCTGCAGGACAACTTCGAATCATCTCCACAACACCTGTGTGGCATCAAAAGCATTGGATTTGTGACTAGAAAACCTTCACTATTTTTCTGAGTAGCTGAATGACCTGGGGGATGCTATTTAACTTCTGGGAGCCCTGCAGGTCTTTGAAAAGACAATATCGATGATTACACATAAAAGCACTTTGTAAACTTGTAGGCACTGTCCTAAATAAGCATTGTTACTCTTTTTCTCATTTTGGTCTTAGTCATCACCTCTGCTACAAATAATCTGCCATTCATTTTGCCCTGTTCTCTTCCCTTTCTCCTTGCTTGCTTCTTCTGTCTCTTGTCCCTTCTGCCACATAAATTTGCTTTCCTGAAAAAGGCTGGTTATTTGGAGACATCATCACCAGCCAATCATAGCTCACCGTTCCTTCTAGCTGGTAAGCCAATCAGATGTAACCTCCAGGTCTCTTTTCAGTGTTGCTAGGGTTTCAGGTCTACTTCTAAAAGCTGACTTGCTTGCTTTCTACTGATTCTCATTCTCTCTCTCTCTTTCTCTTTCTTCCTCTCCCTCTCCTTCACCCTTCCTCCCCCTCCCCCCTCCTGTCCTTCCTCTGCATCCCTCTCCCCACTCCCTGTTCAGGGTTTGGAGCAATTCCAAATACTTAAGCCTCCCGGAAGTTTGGGTTATGGATAAGCAAGATTTTTTCCCTTGAGAAATAGAGAACAACCATTCCATGTTCAATATTATAACAAGTATTTTAGCAGCTTAATGTCCCTTGGCTGCATATGATTTAGTTTTGTTTATGGGGTTTTTGGTGTACAAATCAATTTTAATTCAGATAGATTAGAGCATAAACTGGCATTAAATTTGGAAATGAAACATCATACCTCTTGAACCTCATTGGGCTTCACAAAATGCATTCAGAGTATTTTAAAGCTCTTCCAGTTTTTAAACTGATGACAGAAGATGATAAACACATTGTGCTTATCATGCTCCTGTTTCTTCAACTGTCAGTGCTGGGATTGTTGAAGAAAACCACTGTGGACAGCAGCAATTTGGGAACTAATACCTAATGGCTAAGTGGGTGTTCTCTCACTCACTTCCTGTTTATCTTTGGAAGCTAATTAACATGGGAATAATAGCTAGAAACCCTGCCTTTTTAGAGGACCCACTGGTCCATCTTTAGATGCCATATAGCTGGGATGTTAAGAAGATTCTCTTAACACAGAACAGCTCTGCTTTCTAAAACCATAAAGACGTTTGATAAGGAAAAATAACTAACAAGTGATGTCTTTCTCATAACCTTTGCTACCTACTTAAAAACTGAAACAGTACAAGAATTTGCAGCTTAAAATGACCAGAAAAGTGGCAGAAAGCCAGAATTCTGTCAGAGACGGCTTAGAAAAGCTTAATGATTAGCAAATGGGTCACTGCCTTCAGGCTCTGACCTTTAGAACTAACCAGTTTTAGCCTTTTGGTTCGGTTTCTTCAAATCATTCTGTATCAAGGCAAAAACATTCCCTAATGGCATAGAACCACCCATCCAAAAAGGAATTCTTAGGCAGCCCACATATTTGGTGAGTAGCTCTTCTGATAGCAAGTGGTTGGTCCTGAGCACAGTATTAACAACTGGTAAAATGAATTTTTGGTTAGAGTTTAGGGAAGGCCCTAAGCACTACCACATATCCTGCAGGTGAAATGTACGAAATTCGGTTAACATGGTAACGGCTCTAAAAATACCTAGGCTACAGTTTAACCACAGAGTTTCCTCCTCAACGTAAAAGAGCCACCGTCACGAGCTGTTCGAAAGTGCAACAAAAGCAATCTCTGTCGGACTTTGTGCAAGCAGGCTATTAAATCAGGCCTGGCAATGACAATCCGCAGCCACCCTGCATCAAAGTAATAATTACAGTTTTGCAGACCAGGACAGCCAAGCACAACCCAGCTCAGAAAAAAAATGTTAAACTGATAAGCCTTTTCTTTTCCTCCTCCAACCTGTTTTCTCTCTCCCTCACCCCACCCCCACCTCCAGGTGGACTAAGCAGGGCGTGGCAGGGGTGCAGAGACAGAGAGTCACCACACTGTAACCACAAGGCCCCACCCGGAGGGAAACCTGGGGCAGAGGGACCCAAAGGGACAAGGGGCTGACTGCCCTGGTTTTCCCAGCAGCCTCTGCACCAGGCTCCCACAGAGGGTACACAGGAGGCAGAATCGCTCACAGGGGGGGTTCCCATCTGGGCCCTTTGCTTGGCAAAGACAGCGAGGGTGGAATCAACCTTTTCCTTGAAACTTTCGCAGTTAGAGTTGGAAACACAATTGTTGTTCAGTTGCTCAGTCATGTCCAACTCTTTGTGACCCCATGGACTGCAGCACACCAGGCTTCCCTGTCTTTCACTGTCTCCTGGAGTTTGCTCAGATTCTGTCCGTTGAGTTGATGATTCCATGTAACCATCTCATCCTCTGCCGCCCTCTTCTTTTGCCTTCAATCTTTCCCAGCATCAGGTCTTTTCTTATGAGTCAGCTCTTCACATCAGATGACCAAAGTATTCGAGTTTCAGCTTCAGCTTCAGTCCTTCCAGTGAATATTCAGGAAACACAGTAGGCTCTTTTGAATTCTGTACGTGTTGGCTGTGCAGGGTAAAAGGTTTCTTACCTAATTCAGTCATGTCCAGCCTGTCAGATTTAGTAAATAAGAATACCTGGCACCCAGTTACATTTGAATTTTAGATAAATGATGAATAATTTACTTAGTGTAAGTATGACTCATGCAATACTTGGGATATCAGTTCAGTCACTCGGTCGTGTCCGACTCTTTGCGACCCCATGAATCACAGCACGCCAGGACTCCCTGTCCATCACCAACTCCCGGAGTTCACACAAACTCATGTCCACAGAGTCGGTGATGCCATCCAGCCATCTCATTCTCCGTCGTCCCCTTCTCCTCCCGCCCCCAACCTTTCCCAGCATCAGAGTCTTTTCCAGTGAGTCAACTCTTCGCATGAGGTGGACAAAGTACTGCAGTTTCAGCTTTAGCATCAGTCCTTCCAATGAACACCCAGGATTGATCTCCTTTGGAATGGACTGGTTGGATCTCCTGGCAGTACAAGGGACTCTCAAGAGTCTTCTCCAACACCACAGTTCAAAAACATCAAATCTTGGGCGATCAGCTTTCTTCACAGTCCAACTCTCACATCCATATATGACCACGGGAAAAACCATAGCCTTGACTAGACGGACCTTGGTTGGCAAAGTAATATCTCTGCTTTTTAATATACTATTAAGGTTGGTCATAACTTTCCTTCCAAGGAGTAAGCGTCTTTTAATTTCATGGCTGCAATCAGCATCTGCAGTGATTTTGGAGCCCCAAAAAATAAAGTCTGACACTGTTTCCACTGTTTTTCCATCTATTTCCCATGAAGTGATGGGACCAGATGCCATGATCTTTGTTTTTTGAATGTTGAGCTTCAGGCCAACCTTTTCACTCTCCTCTTTCACTTTCATCAAGAGGCTTTTGAGTTCCTCTTCACTTTCTGCCATAAGGGTGGTGTCATCTGCATATCTGAGGTTATTGATATTTCTCCCAGCAATCTTGATTCCAGCTTGTGCTTCCTCCAGCCCAACGTTCCTCATGATGTACTCTGCATATAAGTTAAATAAGCAAGGTGACAATATACAGCCTTGACGTACTCCTTTTCCTATTTGGAACCAGTCTATTGTTCCATGTACAGTTATGACTGTTGCTTCCTGACCTGCATACAGGTTTCTCAAGAGGCAGGTCAGGTGGTCTGGGATTCCCATCTCTTTCAGAATGTTCCACAGTTTATTGTGATCCACACAGTCAAAGGCCTTGGCATAGTCAATGAAGCAGAAATAGATGTTTTTCTGGAACTCTCTTGCTTTCTCCGTGATCCAGCGGATGTTGGCAATTTGATCTCTGGTGCCTCTGCCTTTTCTAAAACCTGCTTGAACACCTGGGAGTTCACGGTTCACATATTGCTGAAGCCTGGCTTGGAGAATTTTGAGCATGACTTTACTAGCGTGTGAGATGAGTGCAATTGTGCGGTAGTTTGAGCATTCTTTGGCATTGCCTTTCTTGGGATTGGAATGAAGACTGACCTTTTCCAGTCCTGTGGCCACTGCTGAGTTTTCCAAATTTGCTGGCATATTGAGTGCAGCACTTTCACAGCATCATCTTTCAAGATTTGAAATAGCTCAGCTGGAATTCCATCACCTCCACTAGCTTTGTTCATAGTGATGCTTTCTAAGGCCCACTTGACTTCACATTCCAAGATGTCTGGCTCTAGGTCAGTGATCACGTTATCATGACTATCTTGGTCATGAAGATCTTTTTTGTACAGTTCTTCTGTGTATTCTTGCCACCTCTTCTTAATATCTTCTGCTTCTGTTAGGTCCATACCATTTCTGTCCTTTATCGAGCCCATCTTTGCATGAAATGTTCCCTTGGAATCTCTAATTTTCTTGAAGAGATCTCTTGTTTTTCCTATTCTGTTGTTTTCCTCTATTTCTTTGCATTGATCACTGAGGAAGTCTTTCTTATCTCTCCTTGCTATTCTTTGGAACTCTGCATTCAGATGCTTATATCTTTCCTTTTCTCCTTTGCTTTTCGCTTCTCTTCTTTTCGCAGCTATTTGTAAGGCCTCCTCAGACAGCCATTTTGCTTTTTTGCATTTCTTTTCCATGGGGATGGTCTTGGTCCCTGTCTCCTGTACAGTGTCACGAACCTCCGTCCAGAGTTCATCAGGCACTCTATCAGATCTAGTTCCTTAAATCTATTTCTCACTTCCACTGTATAATCATAAGGGATTTGATTGAGGTCATATCTGAATGATCTAGTGGTTTTCCCTACTTTCTTCAATTTCAGTCTGAATTTGGCAATAAGGAGTTCATGATCTGAGCCACAGTCAGCTCCTGGTCTTGTTTTTGCTGACTGTATAGAGCTTCTCCATCTTTAGCTGCAAAGAATATAATCAATCTGATTTTGGTGTTGACCATCTGGTGATGTCCATGTGTAGAGTCTTCTCTTGTGTTGTTGGAAGAGGGTGTTTGCTATGACCAGTGCGTTCTCTTGGCAAAACTCTATTAGCCTTTGCCCTGCTTCATTCCATGCTCCAAGGCCAAATTTGCCTGTTACTCCAGGTGTTTCTTGACTTCCTACTTTTGCATTCCAGTCCCCTATAATGAAAAGGACATCTTTTTTGGGTGTTAGTTCTAGAAGGTCTTGTAGGTCTTCATAGAACCGTTCAACTTCGGCTTCTTCAGCATTACTGGTTGGAGCATAGGCCTGGATTACTGTAATATTGAATGGTTTGCCTTGGAAACGAACAGAAATCATTCTATCGTTTTTAAGATACCTATGCTTTAAAAAAAAATAGTGTTTAGCTGAAATTCACATTTATCTGGTTGTCCTGTATTTTATCTGGCAGCTCTAAAAAGGTCCTTTATTTTTTTCCTTCCTAATAGTCTCCCTAAACTCTAATACCCAATCAATAAAATGGGATTTGTTTGTTTGGAGTTGTTCCCTTTGGTTGGTTTTTTAATCCTTACATCATTCCTGAATGATAAACTACTTATAATTAACATTTTATAAAAGAGGATACTGATGATCAAAGAAGTTGAGTGACTTGACCAAGGTCACACAGCTAACAGGTAGCAAAGCTTATAATAAGCCAGTTGAGTATGACCCCAACTGACTTCTCAACTACTTTAGTATGTCCACATTGTTTCTATTATTTAGTTGCTAAGTCCTGTCCAGCTCTTGTGACACCCTGGACTGTAACCTACCAGGCTCCTCTGTCCATGGGATTTTCCGAGCAAGAATACTGGAATGGGTTGCCATTTTCTCCTCCAGGGGATTTTCCCGACCCAGGGATCAAACTCGAGTCTCCCACATCTAGTTTCCTGTACTACAGGCAGATTCTTTACTGATGAGCCACTGGGGAAGCCCTGTGATATAGGTGATACTATAGTATAATCTTCATTTTACAGATTTAGGAACTGAGGTTTGAATACATTAGGTAATTTCCCCCAAGGTCACACAGGCTAGACTTTGTGGCCAGAAATACAAAATTTAAATCATGGCTAATTTATTTGTTAGTGTATAACCTTAGGAAAGGCTCCATAGCATAAATTGGAAATGTTAATGCCTCTCTCACAAGGAAAAAGCTATGTACATAGTAAGCACTCAACATACATGTGCTTATAAAATGATTCTGAGAATTATCTTTACTTGGCACCTGTGACAAGAGACATATGAGAATATTCTAGGTCAGGGATTGGCAACATTTTTCTGTAAGGCTAGAGAGTAAATATATTGGTCTTTGTAGGCCAAGAGGCAGAATCAAGGATATTATTTAGTCTGTTACATAACAGGAGAGAGAACAAAGTTCCACAAATCTTTTGGAAAGAATTACAAATTTAATAATAATAATAATAACTGAGTACAATTTTCCATAATATAGGTCTCCTAATGAGAAGAAGGGAATTCTTTTATTGTGGAGGAGGGATAACATTTCTCTTAATTGGGGTTCAAAGTTAGTGTTTCCTGTCATCAAAATCAGTTGCACATGTCCATCTGTTAATGCTGATTCATAATGAGATTTTACATATTTCATTTTTGAAAAATGTCCTTTCATACAGATAGGTACTGCCAAATACTAATATCTGTCCATGAGCATATGATTTTAATTGAGCACATTCATTGCTTGGAAGGCATTTAAAGAATTCTGCCCGATTTGTCTCCTGATATTTGTCTTTTAGCATGTCATTAAATTAATTACTTCTAATTGAAGGGTAGGTGGAAGCTCCTCAATTGCACAGTTAAATAGATTTTGAAATATGGAAATTTCATTTGCACTTGGCATCAGGGTCCAAAAAAAATGCTGCTGGAACTGTAGTTTGAACTCAGAAAATGTATCTGGTGCATAATTGTGTGGAAATGGAGGCCTTGCTTCTTTTAACTTTTTACAGCACAGGAAATGTATAAAACAGCTTGACATTGCATGTGATTCAAGCAACATTAATTGTCATTGAAATGACTACAGTATAAGTTTTACTTTTAAGTATTGTTTTGCCTTATAATTTTAGGTTGTATTTATTAAGAAGCATTATCGATTCTGCTACAAAAGCTTTTTTCCAAATCCATTCAATATCCAATGATAGTTGATAGTAGCACATACCATTTATAAAAATTTCAACCTTGATCCTCAAGAAAAAAAAAATCACAAAAATTATTGCCATTACTTGTAATTATTCTGTATATAATATTCTAACAATTACTTACAGAACTTATAATGGTTAAGTCTACAAAAATAAATGAAGCTCCCCATTAACCCTGTTTCAATTATACATGATTTGTTTAAGTATTTTCCACAGACCACCTGCTTGTGAATATAGGCTTAAAATGCCTTACAAGTTCATAAGCTTTGTAAATTTGTGTAACTAAGCCTTTTTTCTGCTTAATTTTACCACCATCATTTGGAACGCATCTTAGAAGATTCTCCTTCAGGTTGTGCTGAGTTAGTGTTCTCTCAATTTCTTCAAAAATATACTTGCCTATGGTTTTTACAATACAGACTGTTTGTAGAAGATAATTCTTCAGTCTCTTTAAAGGCAGGATTCACTTCTTAAATAAATAACAAGTGAGCAGTAACAGTAACATCTGTCAATTCATCAAGAGCCAGAGAAAACCACCCAAAATCATTTGCCTTGTTTTTTAATTGACTATTGATGTTGCGCCCAATATTCTGAACTCTTCAAGCAACTGTTCTCCCCAAAAGCCAATAGTCTTAAGTTTATTTTGTCTAGACAATTTCTTCAAATGCTGCAGTCAAGCATAGTTTAATTTACTCACCATCAGCAAAAAGCTTTCCTTGCTTGGGAAACAAAGGAGACACTCAGAAACTAGCTTTGGTTAAAGCCTCATTTTCACTTTTTATTTTTGTAAAAATTCTGCAGTGATGAGATATTCCATTTTAATTTTTTTGATTTTATGACTATTGCTTTCCCATAACTTGTGATAAGTATTTAAGTTTAGTATTGGCCAAGTGTACTATATTTCTTTTTTTTAAGCTGTAGTATCATTCCACAATAAGCACAATGATTTGCCATTAATTTGATAACAAAATCATCCACATGCTACTGTACTTGCCATTTGAAGTCTACTTTTCTCTTCTTGTTTGGACATGATGAGTATACAGTGGTAATTTAAAAATAATAATAAATGATGTCACAGTACATCATGGTACTTGAAATACAGTCAGATCATAACTGCATCACTGTGGTTTATAGTGCACCTAAGCAGCACCAGTGATGAGAGCAACCTATATGGGCTGTCACAACCACTCCACTTAACTCTGCTGCTTTAGCAGGAAAGCAGCAATGAGCAATATGTAAACAAACAAGCGTGTCTTATTCCAGTAAAACTTTATTTATGGATACTGACATTTAATGCATATATTTTCATGTGTCACAAAGCATTATTTTTCTTTTGATTTTTTCAATCATTTAAAAATCTAAAAACCATTCTCAGACGGAGAGCCATACAAAAACAGGTAGGGGTCAGACATGGGCCATGGGATATCTTTTACCAACCCCTGTTCTAAGTAACTAAATGTTAAAGTAGGTTAAAAAATCTGATGCAAAATGTTCAACAGTAGGTGATACATGATCTGCAGTTTAAAACAGGCTGTGTTAGACATATACTAATTTTTATCACAGAAAGTTAGTGTAGAATAAATATTAAAACAAGGGCTTTGAACTTGCTCATATTGGACTGAGCCTTGCTGTGACATTTGCCACATGGGCAAGGTCCTTAATATATTTAAATTTGTTTATCTACATAAATGGGGCTACATAAATTTCTAAATACGTAATTAGTATTCTTAGTGAGGTCATAAATAAGACACAGAGACCTGTATCATCACTACTACTTAGCAGAGTAGAGGAAAACTTGATCACTCGAAATGTGGTCTGCATCACTTGGCAGCTTATTAAAATCAGAATCAGCACTTTAACGGGATCCTTGAGTGATTTTCATGCACATTAAAGTTTAAGAAGCACTGGTAAAGGAGATGATAGCCAATGCAATCATGCAAAGAAAGTAATTAAGGATATACAGTTTTGGAAAGGAAGCGGTAATCCTGTCATTATTTGTAGATGACATGATGGTCATTTATAATCCAAGGAGAATCAACTGAAAATCTATTACAATTAATAAAGTACTAAATAACAGAAAAGAAAGCTAAATGTAAGAAATATAAAATATATTTTGATACATATAGGTATAAATACACAATTTAGTATTTTTATTATAGAAATGACTGATTAGAAAACACACTATTTAAAAAAAAACAAACCTCTATCTTCAAGAATAACAAAAACAGTAAACTAACTAGAAATAAATCAAATAAGAATTGTATATGAGTGGATGAAGAAAACACTAAAACTTTACTGAAGGCCCTAAAAAGATGACCTGGATGAATAAGGAAATATATGCGTGTTCAGGAGGACTCAGTACAATAAATATGTCAGTTAGCCCCACATTAATCAGAACAATTTTCTTAATAAGACAATTGACAAGTTGTTTCTAAAATTCATCTGAAAGATGAAATGTTTAAAGTTAACCAAGAAATTTGGAGTGTGGGTAATTAATGAAGCCAGGTTACTTGCTCTATCAGATATTAAAACATACCAGAAAGCTATAGAAATTAAAATAAAATGACATTTTTATAGAAATGGTCAAATTGATCAGTGGGTCAGAATGGAGTCCAGAAATTGACATATATTTAAGAATTTAGATGATAAAAGAGGCATATTAAATCAGTGGAGAAAGATTATTTAAATAAATAATATAAAGACAATTGACTATCCACTTCAAAGGAATTCAATTTCCCCTACTTTATACCATATAAAATAATAATTTAAAGATGGATTAAAGAGTTGGTCATAATTCAATATCCTGTAATAACCTATAATGGAAAATAGTATATATATATCCATATATAACTGAATCACTTTGCTGTATACCTGAAATTAATACAATATTGTGAATCAACTGTACTTCAGTTTTAAAAAAGTTAATCATACATAAAGGTGTAAAATTACTGGAAGAGACTATAGAATTATTTTTATAATATTCATTTGGAAAAGCCTTTCCTTGAAGATACAAAATCTCAAGACTGAAAAAGAAAAAAATTGGAAAATTTGACTACATTAAACAAAGTTTTCTGTCACCTAGAAACAACTGATTGAATACATTTACAATATCTATAACAAGTGTAGGATTCAGTCGCTCAGTCATGTCTTACTCTTTGCGACCCCATGTGCGGAATATATGAACAAGACAAAAACAACACAAGAATCAAAGGGCAAAGTTCACAGAAGTAATGCAAATTGTCAATAAACATATGAAAAGATGATGTACCTCCCTGGTTGTTGTGTGACAGATCACACCAAAATTTAGTTATAAAACAACCATTGTACTACCTTAGCAACTCTGCAGATCAGAAATCTGGACAGATTACAATGGGAACAGCTTGCCTTAGCTCTATAGTGTCTGAGATCTCTTCTCAGTTCAGTTCAGTCGCTCAGTCCGACTCTTTGCGACCACATGAATCACAACATGCCAGGCCTCCCTGTCCATCACCAACTCCCGGAGTTCACGCAAACTCATGTCCATCGAGTCGGTGATGCCATCCAGCCGTCTCATTCTCTGTCGTCCCCTTCTCCTCCTGCCCCCAGTCCTTCCCAGCATCAGAGTCTTTTCCAGTGAGTCAACTCATTGCGTGAGGTGGCCAAAGTATTGGAGCTTCAGCTTTAGCATCAGTCCTTTCAATGAACACCCAGGATTGATCTCCTTTAGAATGGACTGGTTGGATCTCCTTGCAGTCCAAGGGACTCTCAAGAGTCTTCTCCAGCACCACAGTTCGAAAGCATCGATTCTTTGGCGATCAGCTTTCTTCACAGTCCAACTCTCACATCCATACATGACCACTGGAAAAACCTTCTAGAAGGACTCAGAAACTAGTGGGTGACTCCACAGCTAGGGGATGATACCTCCTGGAGTCACCTTCATTCCAGTGTCTGAGTTGACACTGGTGTAGGCTGGAACTGTCCGCCAGACATCTGTGCACCTCTCGAGTGGATTCTGCATAACGTGGAGACTGGGTTCCAAGATTGAGCTTCCCAAGAGAACCAGGCATAAATTGTATTTTATGGTGTCAGTTCTGCATTTGTCATAAGCTGTCTCTAATTCAAAGACAGGGCACATAGACCCTACCTCTTGATAGAAAGGATGCAACAAAAGAATGTATGATGAGGGATATCATTGCACCCATTCAGGGAAAATCTATCTGCCACACTGGTTATCAGGAAAATGCAAATCAGATAACTGGAGACTATTTACCACACATCAGAATGATAATGCTTCCCAGTTTCATTCATTCTTTGGGAGAAAGAGTGGGAGGGGAGATAAAAAAGGAAGATAAGAAAAAAAATAGGCTAAAGTTTACCATTGTTTTTGCCTGATTAAAAGAAAACAAAAAACAACTTGGTCTTGGACAAATTTCTTCTTTACTCAGAATGTTAGTGAAAAATGACTGTTTTGAGTCAGTTCTAGTAAGATGGATGAATCTAGAGCCAGTTATACAAAGTGAAGTAGGTCAGAAAGAGAAAAACAAATACTCCATATTAATGTGTATATATGAAATCTAGAAAGGTGGTACCGATGAACCTATATGCAGGGTCTGACTACAGACTCAGACACAGAGAATGTCCAACTCTTTGTGACCCCATGGACTGTACAGTCAGTGGAATTCTCCAGGCTAGAATACTGGAGTGGGTAACCTTTCCCTTCTCCAGAAGATCTTCCCAACCCAGGGATCAAACCCAGGTCTCCTGCATTGCAGGCAGATTCTTTACCAGCTGAGCCACAAGGGTAGCCTGGGGGAAGGAGAGGGTGAGACAAATTGAGAGAAAAGCATTGAAACATATACATTGCTATATGTAAAATAGATAGCTATGGGAAATTGCTGTATAACACAGGGAGCTCGACATGCGGAATTGTGACAACCTGGAGAGGTGGGTTGGGGTGAGGATTGGTGGAGAGGTTCAAGAGGGAGAGGACATATGTATACTAATGAATGATTCATGTTGTTGTGTGGAAGAAGCCAACACAGTATTGTAAAGCAGTTATCCCCCAATTAAAAATAAAATTTTAAAAAGACTGGTCATTTTATTAGAATATGAAAAATTATTAATTTTGCACACTCCACTTAATAGCTATACATTTTCACATTTACATAAACAAAAACAAAGAAATTCTCTGTCCTTAATTTGACTCACTCTTCAACATTAGAGCATACCCACTACTGAACATAAAATTGCTTTTTCTTTGCTGTATTTTGTTGTAACTACCAGGAGTTAAGTGATTTGAGTTTACAAATGAATAGCAAAAATGCTTTCTGTCTGTGTGAGAGAAAGAGAAGAGAGCTGTGGGAGGAGAGAGGGAGGGAGGGAAAGAGAGAAACAGGAAGAATGCTAATGCTGCTACTGCTGCTGCTAAGTCGCTTCAGTCATGGCTGACCCTGTGTGACCCATAGACGGCAGCCCACCAGGCTCCTCCGTCCCTGGGATTCTCCAGGCAAGAATACTGGAGTGGGTTGCATGCATGCATGCTCAGTCGCTTCAGTCGTGTCCGACTCTGTGCGACCCCATGGAGAATACAACTTACTTTTTTATTTGAACTTTTTAAAGAATTTTTAAAATCATATTCAAGAGAGCAAGAAGCTTGTGTAGCTAACTTTGTGATTTTAATAAGCTGCACAAATACTTTGCTTCAAGAGAATTTTCCTATATAAAAGAGTTTCTTAAGTTTAAGAAATGATTTGTAAAGTGGGTTACTATTTCTGGTGAAATTTAAAGTATTATGTTGTGTTGTTGTTTTATTTAAGTGCATTCGTACATAGAGTAGTAGTTTTACCAAGACTCTTAAAACAAAGTTTTTTTTTTTTCCAAAAGAAAATAGTTTCTATTCTTTATTAAAGCTATCTGTGTTCTTTTAATATTATTAATGTGAATTTCTGATTTTGTTTATTTACTATACCTGTGATATTTATGTAATGTTAGTTGATTGTTAACTGCAGGGTACTTAGCAGAAGATTTGCTTAAATTTCACGCAGCTAGATTGCTGAATATAGTGTTACACAAATTCATAAGCCCACCCTGATTTTGTTTCTTGCCTTCATAGAAATAAAGGCAGGGGAGTCAGGGACTGGCAAAGAAAAATGAAGAGTGCATGCTTGTTCTAGCCATCCTGAAGTAATAGTTGGAGCTGCTTTCCCCACAATATCATCTATTTTGACACTTGCAAGAGAATAATAGATTATTATTTTGCAATTGCTGTTAAAATAGAAACACCAAATTAGCAAATTAAAAACTTAAATTTCTCAGAGTGACATTGATTCATCTATATTACATATATGAAATAAATATTTTATTCACTGCATCATTGAATTCCTCAATATGCATTACTCAAAACAGAGGTGAATTAACTTTTTTTGAGGGCTGCCTGTTCTGATTTTCTCCTTCTGCACCATGTCCCTGCGTCTTTATGCAGGAGGACAAGCTAGCATCAGTGAAATTGGTATTGAGTGAGAAACCAGAACATAAATTAGTTCCCACTCCAGGCAGTTCTCAGTCTGTAAATTCTCTGTCTGGAACCTGGTTGTTTTGAATTAGGAATGTGTATCCCTGGTGGCTCAGAGGGTAAAGCATCTGCCTACAATGTGGGAGACCTGGGTTCAATCCCTGGGTCGGGAAGATCCTCTGGAGAAGGAAATGGCAACCCACTCCAGTACGCTTGCCTGGAAATTCCCATGGACTGAGAAGCCTGGTGGGCTACAGTCCATGGGTTCGCAAAGAGTCGGACACGACTGAGTGACTTCATTTCATTATTATAGAAGGGGCTTCTCAGTGGTAGAGAGTGGCCCTAATGGCAAAGAATCCACATGCCAATGCAGGAGACACAAGAGACTCCAGTTCAATCCCTAGGTCGGGAAGATCCCTTGGATAAGGAAATGGTAACCCACTCCAGTAGTCCTGCCTGGAGAATTCCATGGACAGAGGAGCCTGATGGGCTATAGTCCATGGGGTCGCAAAGAGTTAAATATAACTGAGTGACTGAGCATAGCACATTCTTATAGAAACAATGTTCTAATCTGCTATCTCCATTTAGCCCACAAAAATTATTTATCCTTAATAAAATAGAAATATATTCATTTGCTCAAATGAAGTAGAGAACAAGTGTTCTGTTTATGCTGAACACTAGTTATTGAGGGAAAGCCAGATGAGGTTGATGGAGTCATTTGTGAGATTCTGAAGGGGGCTCCAGGAAACCCTTACAAGTTAGGTCCTTTATTACTTCTAATTTCACTTCAAAATATGTGGTTTTCCTTATCCTTGCATTCATTTCAGTTCAGTTTCAGTTCAGTTGCTCAGTCGTGTCCGACTCTTTGTGACCCCATGAATGACAACACGCCAGGCCTCCCTGTCCATCACCAACTCCCGGAGTTCACGCAAACTCATGTCCATCGAGTCGGTGATGCCATCCAGCCATCTCATTCTCTGTCGTCCCCTTCTCCTCCCGCCCCCAATCCCTCCCAGCATCAGACTCTTTTCCAGTGAGTCAACTCTTCGCATGAGGTGGCCAAAGTATTGGAGTTTCAGCTTTAACATCAGTCCTTCCAATGAACACCCAGGATTGATCTCCTTTGGAATGGACTGGTTGGATCTCCTTGCAGTCCAAGGGACTCTCAAGAGTCTTCTCCAACACCACAGTTCAAAAGCATCAATTCTTCGGCGATCAGCTTTCTTCACAGTCCAACTCTCACATCCATACAGGACCACTGGAAAACCAAAGCCTTGACTAGACGGACCTTTGTTGGCAAAGTAATGTCTCTGCTTTTTAATATGCTATCTATATTGGTCATAACTTTCCTTCCAAGGAGTAAGCGTCTTTTAATTTCATGGCTGCAATCATCATCTGCAGTGATTTTGGAGCCCAAAAAAATAAAGTCTGATACTGTTTCCATTGTTTCTCCATCTGTTTCCCATGAGTGATGGGACCAGATGCCATAATCTTTGTTTTCTGAATGTTGAGCTTTAAGCCAACCTTTTCACTCTCCTCTTTCACTTTCATCAAGAGGCTTTTTAGTTCTTTTTCACTTTCTGCCATAAGGATGGTGTCATCTGCATATCTGAGGTTATTGATATTTCTCCCCACAATCTTGATTCCAGCTTGTGCTTCTTCTAACCCAGCGTTTCTCATGATGTACTCTGCATATAAGTTAAATAAGCAGGGTGACAATATACAACCTTGACGTACTCCTTTTCCTATTTGGAACCAGTCTGTTGTTCCATGTACAGTTCTAACTGTTGCTTCCTGACCTGCATACAGGTTTCTCAAGAGGCAGGTCAGGTGGTCTGGTATTCCCATCTCTTTCAGAATGTTCCACAGTTTATTGTGATCCACACAGTCAAAGGCCTTGGCATAGTCAATGAAGCAGAAATAGATGTTTTTCTGAAACTCTCTCGCTTTCTCCATAATCCAGCGGATGTTGGCAATTTTATCTCTGGTTCCTCTGCCTTTTCTAAAACCTGCTTGAACATCTGGGAGTTCACGGTTCATATATTGCTGAAGCCTGGCTTGGAGAATTTTGAGCATGACTTTACTAGCATGAGATGAGTGCAGTTGTGCGGTAGTTTGAGCATTCTTTGGCATTGCCTTTCTTTGGGATTGGAATGAAGACTGACCTTTTCCAGTCCTGTGGCCACTGCTGAGTTTTCCAAATTTGCTGGCATATTGAGTGCAAAAGCCATTTTCAATTTATTTGGGGGTCAAGGAATTATTTTCTCCTGTTACTGTGGTAGTGGCCCTTGTTTTGTTTGTAAATAGAATAAGAGAAAGAGAAGAGAAGGCAGTTGGTGACTAAGAAGAGATCTTCCTGTGACAGCAGGACAACTTGGATGAAGGGGAGGGGGTGATTTGGGTTTGTAGTAGAGGAAAGGAGGTGGCTAAAGTAAGCCTTCAGGTGTCCATCTAACCAGGACAGACTGTTTGCTACCTAAGCTGGAGGTGAGAGATGAGGTGGTAGGGTGGAAGCTTGGAAAAAGCATCTGCAATTGAATTCTCATATACATGAGATAACCATAATGAAGGGTGAGACCAGATATGTCTGAAATAACTTCATCAAGTAATCCCATATTTTTACTCTAAATTTCCTTGTAATCAATGAGACTAGCTCCATTTTAATGTCCCCAAGCAGACAGGCGTGGAGAATGATTTGATCTTTGGAATTTTCTCTTTAAATAATACAATGACAAGATCCTATTTGTCATCCCATCATGGAGATGATGCTCTAGCAGTTGTATACATTTATCTGCAAGCAAAGAGGCTTCCCTGGTGACTCAGACAGTAAAGAATCTGCCTTCAATGAAGGAGACCCAGGTTTGATCCCTTGGTTGGGAAGATCCCCTGGAGAAGGGAATGACTACCCACTCCAGTATACTTGCTGGAAAATCCCACGTACAGAGAAACCTGGCGGGCTACAGTCCACAGGGCCTCAAAGAGTAAGACACAATTGAGCGACGAACATGCATACACACAAAGAGTAAACAGGTTTGTGAGGTAAGTGTTTAGGACAGGAAAGCAAAGGAGGAATTTATGTTTCTGACTACAGATGGTAGAACAATGGATCTGGAATATGTTATAAGAAGAAAGAAAACTACCTAGTATGTTCCAGGCTAAAGAAGTGTTTTGGTTGTCTATATTGGATTTAAATTATATACTAACTCTGATTAATAACAGATGCCTGATAAAAACCCATACCTGGTTAAAAAAATGTAATAGAATAAACTTGTTGAGAAAATAGTATTTAAATGAAGTTAAGTTATAGGTCAGAAGTAAACACCTTGAGGCTATAAAATTGGCTATAAAAGTTATATCTTTCCAAAGATGAGCTAGGAAAAATTCTTTGTTTCCTTCCTTGTTCCCTCTTTTAAATCTCCTTTTAATAACTGTACCTTCCTATAACTTCCTGTACCTTCCTATACCAGTTAAGGCTGTCTTATTAATTCTTTTCCCTGCGACAAGAACAAGAGCAATACTTGTTATTATTACTTCTGTTTTGCCTCTATTTTGTGCCTGATATATATATATATATAACTATAATATATATATATAGTTATAGTTTAGACACTAAGTTGTGTCTGGCACTTTTGAGACCCCATGGACTGTAGCCTGCCAGACTCCTCTGTTCATGAGATTTTTCCAGGCAAGAATATTGGAGTGGATTTCCTTCTCCAGGGAATCTTCCCAACCCAGGGATAGAATGCACATCTACACTATAGGCAGATTCTTTACCACTGAGTCACTAAGGAGGCTCATTCAAATATATATATATAATTTTATAATATTCAGAATGTAAAACTTCCAAAACTTTGTTATATTTAGAACATAAAGTTTCTAATCTTCGTATCCTCCCTTTAAAGCTAAGGTCATTCCACTCCTTAACAGATAAGGAAACTGATGCTTAGTAAGGAGAAATATGTGTATCACATTATATTGATATACATTTATTTATACACAGAAAGTTCTTTTCTGAGGCTCAGAAATTAAGGTGTTTAGTTAAGGATAACCTTTGTCAGATGTTTCAGGTCAAACATTCACAGTGATGTAAAGGTCAGATGAGAAATAGGGGGAAATGATTGAAACTTGGCAGCAAAAACTTAAGTTTAAAATGGGAACAAACCAAAGATAACGAAGAAGAAGGAACAATGTTTTACCAGTAAATTAATTTTAAAAAAACCTTTTAAATAATCGTGCTTTTCGTCAAATTAAGGTTTTTGTTAGTTGTGGGAGTATGGTGACTTAAAATAAGTAAAATGCTTCAGGCTTCCATTAAATGAAGTCTGGTGCCACTTACAGTTTTTTCCCCAAGTCCAGTTTATTTGCTTTGGCTTTAGCTAAGCATTGTGAGGAGTTGTTATTATGTAAACAGAAAAGAAGCTAGTGGGTTTGCAAAGTACAAGATGAACATATTTCTGAGTGTCCTAAAGCTTACACCACCAGACTCTGACATTTTGCCTTAATACTTCAGATTCCAGGTCCTTGTAAACATTGCCTTCTGATTTCTAAAACTATAGAAATTTTGAGTTAAAATATTAATTCTTTGAGTCATTGCCTCAGTCTAAATTAACTCTAGTCCTAAATATAAAAATATATATCGTATAAAAATATAAGGTGACATGTAATAAAGTTTTTACTATTATGAATTTTAGAATGACTATATTGCTCACAAATGGCATGGCCATAAAGTAATTAAATGGATAGGCTGGGAAGAGTGGCTGTAAAATATGTATGATATTCTGTGACATTTTATATGAGTACACACAATGCTTTATTATTATATTCTTTCTCATTTGAAACTCAGCACTTTTCCTACAATAAGAATGATGGCATAATAGTCTAAAAAGTTAGAATGCATGGAAATAAGGCAAGAATTTCCCAACCTTATTATTGTGGTTTCCAGACTTATTGTATATGTTTGCTATTCTGATAGCCAAAAAGAAGTTTCCCAAGTATAATATTGATAATACCCAGGGTCAAATTATTTAATGTCTCAGTCCAAAATCTGTCCTAGAGTCTGTTCACTGTTTTGTTTAGAGGTGTTTTTTGGTGACTGGCATAGTGCTGAACACATAGTGGACTTACCGCAAACAATGCTTGAGTTAAATCATCCCACATTCTTTCAGAAAACAGCATCTGTGTTTAAAAACGCTTATTTTTCTAATCCTGTGGATCAAACGAATTGCCATAGAAATAAGCAACTATCATTTTAGTTTCACAGAACTTCCATCCAGATAAAGAGAAGAGTGGATAGTGAATATATAAAACAGCAGAGACTTTATGTGATTGGGAGAAGGTCCAAGACTTTATGAAGAGCCAACTACAGCCACAGCTGTATAGCTGAATACTCCTTTTCACAGGGCACTGGGATACAGTGGCAAGAAAGCAGAAACAGAGACCAGAGAGAAAACATTGTTTTTTGTCCTTGACAGATTGTTCCTTATGGTTAGAGAAATGGAGAGACAGCAGGGATTAGAAATCCCTCTTGGATCACTGAGGGCAGGGGAGGAAACCTGATTCAACACCAGTGCTACCCGCAGCACTAACAGTTTGGGCCTTCACAGTACTGCAAAGACATTTCATCATGAATTCTGACCCCAGTATAGCTGGAGTGCCAGGAAGCCTAAGAACTTCCTCCTAAAATAATTCCCTGTTTATTATTTTTACCATGAACAAAATAAGATTAAGTCATGATCAAGTAAGTATTGTTATAGCTTAGAAACTGCAATGTCTTTATGTCTCAGGGTCCTAGGAATCTTTTTTAACCAAAGCAATAAATGTTGTTTATGACTTCTTTAAATTTGTATAATATTCTAACATGTTAATACTCTGTGAACTTTAAAAAAAACAAATACATTTACAGTGGTACAACTGGCCACCAAAATGAGAAGAAGGAAACTTTATAACTGTGAGAAGTCCCAATGTTTTAATTAAGGCAATATTGACCCAGAGGATCATTGAGTATCTATCCCCTCAAATACCTCACAGTTCTGGAATGCCCGTTGTGACAAACAAATGTCAGCACCTAAATTCCTACACTTCCTTCACTTTCTGATTCATCTGGTGAGCTGGGAGTAGGAAGTATCTTTTCTTCCCTTTTTAATGCCACTTAATGTATTGATTTTGAAATTAAAAGATGCTTGCTCCTTGGAAGAAAAGCTATGACCAACCTAGACAGCATATTAAAAAGCAGAGACATTACTTTGCTGGCAAAGGTCCATCTAGTCAAAGCTATGTTTTTTCCAGTAGTCATCTGTGGATGTGAGAGTTGAACCATGAAGAAAGTTGAGCACCGAAGAATTGATGTTTTGAACTGTGGTGTTGGAGAAGACTCTTGGGAGCCCCTTGGACAGCAAGGAGATCAAACCAGTCAATCCTAAAGGAAATCAATCCTGAATATTCATTGGAAGGACTGATGCTGAAACTGAAGCTCTAATACTTTGGCCACCTGATGCGAAGAACCGCCTCCTTAGAAAAGACCTTGATGCTAGGAAATATTGAAGGCAGGAGAAGGGGATGACAGAGGATGAGATGGTTGGATGGCATCACCGACTCAATGGACATGAGTTTGAACAGGCTTCTGGAGTTGGTGATGATCAAAGAAGCCAGGCGTGCTGCAGTCCATGGGGTTACAAAGAGTCAGACGTGACTGGGTGACTGAACTGAATGCATTGATTTTGGGGTCCCACAAAATTTTGGAAACATAGTAAACTTCCCTTACTAGATATGAACTTAATTATCCTAAGATACCTCTGATTTTTAATGTGTTCTAAATCAGAGAAGAACTAAGGAGCCTCTTGATGAAAGTGAAAAAGGAGAATGAAAAAGTTGAGTTAAAACTCAACATTCAGAAAACTAAGATCATGGCATCCAGTCCCATCACTTCATGGCAAATAGATGGGGAAACTTTGGAAACAGTGACAGACTTTATTTGGGGGGCTCCAAGATCACTGCAGATGATGACTGCAGCAATGAAATTAAAAGACGCTTACTCCTTGGAAGAAAAGTTATAACCAACCTAGACAGCATATTAAAAAGCAGAGACATTATTTTGTGAACAAAGGTCCATCTAGTCAAAGCTATGGTTTTTCCCATAGTCATCTATAGATGTGAGAGTTGAACTGTAAAGAAAGCTGAGTGCTGACAAATTGATGCTTTTGAATTGTGGTATTGGAGAAGACTCTTGAGAGTCCCTTGAACAGCAAGGAGATCCAACCAGTCCACCCTAAAGGAAATCAGTCCTGAATATTCTTTGTAAGGACTGATGTTGATACTGAAACTCCAATACTTTGGCCACCTGATGTGAAGAGCTGACTCATTTGAAAAGACCCTTATGCTGGGAATGATTGAAGGTGGGAGGAAAAGGGGATGACAGAGGATGAGATGGTTGGATGGCATCCCTGACTCAATGAACATGAATCTGAGTAAACCCCAGGAGTTGGTGATGGACAGGGAGGCCTGGAGTGCTGCAGTCATTGGGGTTGCAAAGAGTCGGACTTGACTGAGTGACTGAACTGAATTGAATTACTCCCCTCGCCCCCTCAAAAAACAGCTATGTGTAACAACTAGGTGGAATGTAAAGTTTGTATTCAGATAATGGTTAGCATTCTCCCTAAACATGAGTGTGAAACCAGCTTAATCTTAAATTTTTAATAAAGATATTTTTGTTTTTGATAATACAGAGAAGCCTATTTGTTCGGCACCTTTCATTTTTATATAATCCTGGGCTAGGATTAGGATTAAGAAAATGTAATGCCAGTGTACTAGGACAATGATGATACAAAATATGGGTTTTCATTACTTTCAAAAGATAAATCTTCAAACAGTCAGCATTCTAGATTAGATAGCAAAATAAGTCTATGGTTTATTTTAATTTTTCAAAAACTATTACCTGAAATGGTTTTAGAATCTTTAATATGTCTTACTTTTCAAAGAAATGTTTCTTTTACCCTCTGCTCTGAAAAGTGAAGCGTACCCAGTATGTATACTTTACCTACCAAAGAGATATCTTTGATTTAGTATTACCTTGATGTGCTTGAAACTTAGGATATTGCCTCTAAAGACTTCAAAAAACTTTTTCTAAAGTATGTTATACTTTATATATAGACACCTCGAAAGGTATTTAAATTCAAGAACTGCAGTGCTGGGTTTTTGCGGTACACTTATATGTTAGGCATTATGCTAAGCACTTGATATTATCTCATTTAATTTTCTTAACAATTCTTTAAGGGCAGCACTGTTCTCATTCTCATTTCACAGGAAAACAGATGCTTAGGGGGATTGAGCAATTTGACCAAGGTCACACAGATTCTGGGTCAGAGCCAGAATTCAAACCCAAATTTTCCTAACTCCGGAGATACCTCTCAGAATGGAAGAAATATTTCCCTGGGGAAATCTCACATAGATACAACTGCTGAAGTCTGTCCCCAGTAAACTTTAGATTTAGTGCTTGCTGAAGCTATTTTTGAAAATGTGCTTCCAGGCGTGATGACTTCAATACCCATAGAATCCACGTGATCGTCCAATTTATTCCAGGTGAAATGAATGAGACTGGTTCTGTGATGCTTTTACACGAAAGGAATGACTCATGATTGGTAGAAGTTTAGACTCCGCTGTCCTGCTAGGAGAACTATATATGGAAAATGGATCTTTCAACACTATTTCTACAACCACTTTGAGTAAAGAACAACCAGCTATTCTGGCTAAAATATTGGTTTCATGTACCCACAGAATTAGACGGTCTAAGATTAAGAATGAATTTGTGCATAAAACTTCTTGACATTCTTGGAATTCAATATAAAAGGTAAAACAATAATAAGTAGATCAAGAGTAGCCAGTATCCACTGATGGAGAGCTTAAATAATTATACTACAAAATGACTTCCTAATTTCAACTGTCCCTGAGCTGAAATTCTTCATATATGGTAACAAATTGGGAAATTCAGGTCAGGTCAGTCGCTCAGTCGTGTCCGACTCTCCGCGACCCCATGAATCACGGCACGCCAGGCCTCCCTGTCCATCACCAACTCCCGGAGTTCACTCAAACTCATGTCCACAGAGTCGGTGATGCCATCCAGCCATCTCATTCTCCGTCGTCCCCTTCTCCTCCCGCCCCCAACCCTTCCCAGCATCAGAGACTTTTCCAGTGAATCAACTCGTCGCATGAGGTGGCCAAAGTATTGGAGTTTCAGCTTCAGCATCAGTCCCTCCAATGAACATCCAGGATTGATCTCCTTTAGAATGGACTGGTTGGATCTCCTTGCAGTATAAGGGACTCTCAAGAGTCTTCTCCAACACCACAGTTCAAAAGCATCGATTCTTCGGCAATCAGCTTTCTTCACAGTCCAACTCTCACATCCATACATGACCACGGGAAAAACCATAGCCTTGACTAGACGGACCTTGGTTGGCAAAGTAATGTCTCTGCTTTTTAATATACTATCAAGGTTGGTCATAACTTTCCTTCCAAGGAGCAAGCGTCTTTTAATTTCATGGCTGCAATCAGCATCTTCAGTGATTTTGGAGCCCAAAAAAAACAAAGTCTGACACTGTTTCCACTGTTTTTCCATCTATTTCCCATGAAGTGATGGGACCAGATGCCATGATCTTTGTTTTCTGAATGTTGAGCTTCAAGCCAACCTTTTCACTCTCCTCTTTCACTTTCATCAAGAGGCTTTTGAGTTCCTCTTCACTTTCTGCCATAAGGGTAGTGTCATCTGCATATCTGAGGTTATTGATATTTCTCCCAGCAATCTTGATTCCAGCTTGTGCTTCTTCCAGCCCAGCATTCCTCATGATGTACTCTGCATATAAGTTAAATAAGCAAGGTGACAATATACAACCTTGACGTACACCTTTTCCTATTTGGAACCAGTCTGTTGTTCCATGTCCAGTTCTAACTGTTGCTTCCTGACCTGCATACAGGTTTCTCAAGAGGCAGGTCAGGTGGTCTGGGATTCCCATCTCTTTCAGAATGTTCCACAGTTTATTGTGATCCACACAGTCAAAGGCTTTGGCATAGTCAATGAAGCAGAAATAGATGTTTTTCTGAAACTCTCTTGCTTTCTCCATGATCCAGCGGATGTTGGTAATTTGATCTCTGGTGCCTCTGCCTTTTCTAAAACCTGCTTGAACATCTGGGAGTTCACGGTTCACATACTGCTGAAGCCTGGCTTGGAGAATTTTGAGCATGACTTTACTAGCGTGTGAGATGAGTGCAATTGTGCGGTAGTTTGAGCATTCTTTGGCATTGCCTTTCTTTGGGATTGGAGTGAAGACTGACCTCTTCCAGTCCTGTGGCCACTGCTGAGTTTTCCAAATCTGAAATTAGGCATCCTCTATAATTGGCTGTAAACAAAAAGACTTCTAGAAGGAGGTTACTGCTGTGAGCACAGATTGCCCGTCAATATAACATTTACCAGACTTTCCTGGTGGCTCAGATGGTAAAGCATCTGCCTAAAATGCAGGAGACCCAGGTTCAATCCCTGGATCAGGAAGATCCCCTGGAGAACGAAATGGCAACCCACTCCAGTATTCTTGCCTGGAAAATCCCATGGATGGGGGAGCCTGGTAGCCTACAGTCCAGGGGTCACAAAGAGTTGGACACAGCTGAGCGACTTCACTTTCACAGTATTGAAAATGAATATCAAACTAATCCTAAAAGGTATTTGTTTTACTATTACTATTCAAATATTCATTGTTGTGACAAAAAACATCAGCCTTCAGTAAGGAGAAATTCAGGTGAACACATTACTTTGTTTTTTTTTTTTTTAAAAAAAACAGGCCTTCAGAAATCACAAAATACTTTCATTAGGAAGACTCCTGGGCCCAAGGATTTGTTTTGAAGACTTTGATCTCTATCATTCCAAAAGAGTAGAATATATCACACTTTGTTCCATGATCGAGGAATCCCTAGTAGGTACACAAGAGAAGCACATACATATGTTCTTTATGTTACGTTTATAATTGTCAAAACTGCAAAAAATTTCAAATGTCCATCAGTAGTAGAATAGATAAAGTGTGCTTGTTATTGCTCAGTTGCTAAATTGTGTCTGTTTGTGACCCCATGGACTGCAGAATGCAGGCTCCTCTGTCCTCCACTGTCTCCCAGAGTTTGCTCAAATTCATGTCTGTTGAGTCGGTAACGCTATCTAACCCATCTCATCCTCTGCTGCCCCCTTCTCCTTTTGCCTTCAGTCTTGCCCTGCATCAGGATCTTTTCCAGTAAGTCAGTTCTTCACATCAGGTGACCAAAATATTGGAGCTTTAACTTCAGCATCAATCCTTCCAATGTATATTCAGGGTTGAGTTCCTTTAGGATTGACTGGTTTGATCTCCTTGCTATCTAAGGGACTCTCAAAAGTCTTCTCCAACACCACAGTTTGACAGCATCAGTTCTTCAGCACTCAGTCTTCTCTGTGGTCCAACTCTGGCATGTGACTCTGGAAAAAGCATAACTTTGACTTATACAGACCTTTGTTGGCAAAATGATTATTCTGGTACATTCACTTTATGAAAATTCAAGGCATTCTTTTCTGTAGGTATAGTTAAGCCTCAATTAAAATTATATATATATATATGATATATATATATAATATATGCACAAACATATTTATAATGCAAATGTATGTATTTATACACACATGTATACACATAGACATGTATTACATCCAAAATGTAACTACTTCTGATCTTCTCTGCTGTTACCTCCAACCTAAGACTACTTCAATACCTATTTTCCCCAGTTCCTCTCATCCATCCTTGGACTCCTCACTTGTAGCCAGGATAGTTTTTAAAACAGAAGCCAGGTTACATCTGTCCTTGCCTCATAACCAGTAGCAATAGTTCCCATATCAATCAGAATAAAATCCTCAAAGGAGACACATCCCTGAAATCCTATTTAAAATAGCCTTACTGCCCAGACCTGTCACTTTTATCCCTTTACCCTGCTTTATTTTTCTTTATAATTCCTATCACCAACTGACATACCATTTATTTGGTTACTTATTGATAACTGGGTCTCTCCACCACTAGTATGTAAGCTACCTGAAAGCAGGGACTTTATTATATCCTTAACATCAAGAACAATGCCTGCCATCATATAGCAGGCAATGAATGAGTGAATGAGATCATCACCAAACCACACAGGAATTAAGGCAAAATATGTATGTCCAACCCTCTTCTATATGTTAGGCAACTAAAAGAATTAAATTACTTTAAGAAACAAACAAAAGAAATTAAATGCATATTTAATTTATTCAGGAGTACCATTCAGGCTTTCTGTTTCTCTCTTCCCTTCCCTCCTCTGTTCTTCCCCTCCCCCATGCCCACATGTACTCATGTTCACACTGGCATTGGCACAAGGAGAATGGAATAAGAGCAGTTCTCCTAACTGACAAGAATATGAATGCAAACTATAAACTACCCCTTCAATACAACTTATAGTCACTTTATTTACATCAGATAGCCATCAGTTCAGTTCAGTCGCTCAGTCGTGTCTGACTCTTTGTGACCCCATGAATCACAGCACACCAGGCCTCCCTGTCCATCACCAACTCCCGGAATTCACTCAAACTCATGTCCATCGAGTCGGTGATGCCATCCAGCCATCTCATCCTCTGTCGTCCCCTTCTCCTCCTGCCCCCAATCCCTCCCAGCATCAGGGTCTTTTCCAGTGAGTCAACTCTTCGCATGAGGTGGCCAGAGTATTGGAGTTTCAGCTTCAGCATCCATCCTTCCAATGAACACCCAGGACTGATCTCCTTTAGAATGGACTGGTTGGATCTCCTTGCAGTCCAAGAGACTTTCAAGAGTCTTCTCCAACACCACAGTTCAAAAGCATCAATTCTTCGATACTCAGCCTTCTTCGTTAATTTTATATATACTATATATGCATGTGTGTTTGTGTGTGTATACTTACAAAGATTATTTAATTCTAGTGGTACAGAATTAATTGAGAGTGACATCCAGGTAAAGTTTAATTATATTGAAATCAAGCACTTTTACATTAGCCTTATTTTGTGGCCCTTTTAAATACATGATAGTAAAGAAGGCATTTATTTTCCTTGCCAAAATGTATACGTTTAGGACCTAGGGCAGCTCCCTCCAGCATTTTGCATTACAAAAATTTTCAAACAAAATAAAACCATTCTGTTAGGTCCTGCAACAATCAAAACTTTCCAGGCCCAGAAAATAAAATTTTTTGTAAGTGAATCTGTATAGAAATTGAGATTGTTTCAGTCAAAAGTCTCGCCTCCCTGTTCTCAGAATGAATTGTAGAGCCCCTGGAGCAGACAAGGGTGTTTAAGGTTAATCTCTGTTTCTATATAGATATCAATTACCTTTTCAAAAGGCTACCCAGTGGAATTTGCTACTTGGCAGCTTGTCTAAAAACTAGCTAAATGTACTAATGTGTGTGGCAGGGGAGGAAAAGTTCCGGTTTGGTTGTCAACCTAGTTGACCCTTCAGTTTTTGTACAAAAAAAAAAATACGTTTGTTTTTTTTTTAAAAAAAAAGGGAGAGTTTTAAGCCCTTTCAGTTGCTAAGTAGCTGATTTCACAGTTTTGTTGATTTATTTTTTTAATTGAAAAAAATGGGAAACCATGATAAGCCCTCAAGTGCATAATATGTGCTCACCTGCTAGTATGAGTCTCCTTCATCTCCTCCTCTCTCTTCCTAGTGAGAATATTTTATGATTTCTGAAGATCTGTGTTTTCATAAAGAAAAGCAGTAAGCATACCATCAGGTCCCATAGCTCCAAAAGTAGGTTAAATAATAAAATGAAGCCCAGGATACGAGTGTAACAGGGCCAGTGTCAGAAGATCATTCATTTACCAAGTAATTAAATCTTTTAATAAGACAGAAAATGATGGTCAAAGGGAACTATGGCGTTTACTTCTGAGTGCAAAATGACTGGTAATGTCAGAGGAGAAAGCAATGCTAACGTTCATCTTGAGCTCAGACTTACAGATCTGGAAGGGAAGTGTGGAAGTGATGAAGATGTGCGGGGATTCTTGCTTCTGGCCACACAGACTCGGAAGCTGTGTAACCTAGGGCAAGTTACTTAACCTCTCTGAATCTCAGCTTCATAGAGATATAAAATCAGGAGGGCAAAATCATCTCTCTTGTAGGGATTTTGTGAAGATTAAATGAAGTCTTGGTTTTAAAAGTGTTTTGTAGCCAAGAATATGCTGTGATAATGTTTAGGATTATTACTGTACTTAAATAATTTATTGAGTACCCTTCTTACCTTCTGTCTTCCTCCAAAAGCACTTCTCTAAGGTTTAGCTAAAGTTATCCCCATCCTTCCCAGTTGGCTTCCCAGGTAGCTCTAGTGGTAAAGAACCTGCCTGTGAGTGCAGAAAAACATCAGAGACACAGGTTCGATCCCTGGGTTGGGAAGATTCCTTGGAAGAGGGCATGGCAATCCACTCCAGTATTTTTGCCTGGAGAATCCCATGGACAGAGAAGCCTGGTGGGCTATTGTCCATGTGGTTGCAAAGAGGCAGACATGACTGAAGTGACTTAGCAGCAAGAGCATCACAATCCTTGAGGTTTGCCTACTAGATTAGGATATTTTTCACCAATTAAATGAGAATTTTTCATATGTTCCATTTCTGAATTGACTTGCCTTATGCCTTCAGAATAGAACTATGGCCTTCTCTGAAACCCAAATTATTAATACAAGTACATGAACAAGAAGCTCCCTGAGACCCTTAAAGATAGGAAGATTGGAGATGGAGATTAAAATGTAAGCGGGGGGAGGGGGGGTGTCTTTCCTTTTTCATCCCAGGATAGAACATTGTCCCATTTTCCTAAATATTTTTCTATATATAATAGAAAAAAGTGATGAACACTTATCATATGCCATGCATTGTGATGTGCATTATTCATGTAATCCTCGCATCATACTAATGCACCCTATTTTTGCCACTTATAGATGAGAACTATAGTTAGAATAAGTATTAATAGCTTGACCAGGGTCACCTACCTACTAAGTGGTAGAGTTGGGTTTTGAACCCAAACCTGTCTAATTCATTTCCCAGTATTTTTCCATTTATTGATTATTTACTTCCTATACTTCCTACATTTTCACTAATTTTGCATGTCTTGTTTGCCTTTCTATCCCTCTATACTTCATCCTTTGTATTTTTGTAATGAGTAGGGTTCAGTTCAGTTCAGTCGTTCAGTCGTGTCCGACTCTTTGCGACCCCATGGACTGTAGCACACCAGGCTTCCCTGTCCATCACCAACTCCCGGAGTTCACTCAAACTCATGCCCATCGAGTCGGTGATGCCATCCAGCCATCTCCTTCTCTGTTGTCCCTTCTCCTCCCGCCCCTAATCCTTCCCAGCATCAGAGTCTTTTCCAATGAGTAGGGTAGAGGACTGTAACAAAAAAGATTAAGCTATAGTCCGTGTGCTCCAGAAACGATGCTAATCAGCTGGCAGAAAGATGACAAGCAAACAATGACTGTATGACATGGAAGAACTTAAGAGGTCCATGAAATAAATCATTGGTCTCCTCCTATAACATGGGAATAATACCTACCTTGTATGGTGGTTGCTGGATAGAGTGAAATGATCGTGTTACATGTTTGGCAAACACCCTGACCCACAGTAAGTGTTCAGTGTATGGGATCTATCATGTTGCAATGTTGCCAGCCAGTCCCAGGATAATTACAAGGATACAAAGCTAGAAAAACAACTTAGTGTCAAACTCAGAGACATTTTAAATGCCAGTCTAAAGAGTTTGGACCTTCAGTGTGATGAAAACGAGTGTGCCAAGGACAGTAATCATTCTGCAAAGAAATTAGAGCTGATGCTATTTTACATTACCTTTCAAAATTCATCGTAAGTGAGATGGAGTCAGTAAAAACAGTTGGAACTGGTTTAAAGGAGTGTGGTATTTGATGTACTGAAAGGAAAGATGATATTTTCAAGTTTGATGCCCTGTACTTTTTCTTCCACAGTAATTAATGAATGCCAAAGGCAGCAACTGGAGTCTGTGAGCTACTCCTCTCGCTATGCTCTGGGCCTCTTTTATGAAGCTGGCACGAAGATTGATGTCCCTTGGGCTGGGCGGTACATCACCAGTAATCCCTGCATTCGCTTCATCTCCATTGATAATAAGAAACGCAATATAGGTCAGTACCCCCATTATTTCCCTTAAATACGGTAACAATGGTGGGTGTAGATCATGAAAAATGCTGTTTAATTGAGTGTTGCCATTCTGAACAGAGCAAGCATTTAACTCCAAGCCACGGGGGATAAAATTTAATGTCACATTTGGCCAATAATAAAATACACAGTGAAACCAGCAAAGTTTTTCAGAAAATCATTCACCACATGGTTTGTATTACTTGAGTTCATGAAAATAGTGTCAGAAGGTTTAAGATTTCAAAATGGCCCAAGTTTCTATTGCTCTAATATGGATTCATCTATATGCAAATGGATCTCTCATCATTTGTTTCTTGATGGAGTTTGTTTTTTGTTTGGTTTTGTTTTTAAAATTTGATGAGTGCTGCTCTTTCCACTTCCCAGGCTAGATATAAAAAGTGAATTTTACTGTATTATGAAAATCCTTCACTTCGATATAATTTTATTTTATTTAATGTTCATCTAGAAGACTACGTAAAATTACTTTGTATACAATGTAACTAAAATAATAGGTAAAATGTTTCATAAGATCTTTACTAGGATAGGATAAAATCTATACTCCACCCTTTTTGTTGAAGATAGTAAACTTAGATTTGAATTGCAAGAATAAACATAACTGATTCCTTTTGGTCATAAAGGTGAAAGCATATTCTTATTTGTAGAATTATAGTGATCACTAAGATACTACTTTTTGTGGAAGAAATCGTAATGATCTAAAGTGACTAAATTCTTAAAAAGAATCGTCACTGCAATTTGTTATGGTGTTTTATGGTGCAGTGATGCTTTCATCAAGCATTAGTTAAAAGTTTTGCCTGATAAAATCACCAACTAACATCTCTTGACTTGCCAGAACTTTATAATGACAGAACTGGGCTGGAGTATGGTTTTTATATCAGAGCACATGATCTTAGAAAAATGTTTCCTTTATAACTTAAAACTCCCTAAGGGCTGGCCTGTTTATGTTAACATGATATCACATATATGTACAATCAGCAGTTCATGAAATGCCCTGTAACAGCAATGGACTAACCATTTTTAACTTGACAACTGCTTTGTTCTGAGAAAAGGAAAATAGCCCTTGATCTTATGTTATATATCAAACCTTCTGCCTGTGAGCCAGAAAGAGAGTCCTCACCAGAAACCAAATCAGCAGGCACCTTGAGCTTGGACTTCCCTTCGCCGGAACTGAAAGAAGTAAATGTCTATTGTGTAAGCCATCCAGTCTATGGCAGCCCAATCTAACTGATACGTTAAAAGGAAGAAGCTAGGGAGACTTCATGACTGACTGAGCCAATAAAAGAGAGGTATCTTCAAGGACCTAGGATTATCCATCTCTGCTCTCTTCCATTCTTTTTTTTTAAGAGTGTTTTCTTTTTTTTTTTTTTTTATTTTAATTGGAGGCTAGTTACTTTTCAATATTGTAGTGGTTTTGCCATACATTGACATGAATCAGATATGGGTTTACATGTGTTCCCCATCCTGAACACCCCTCGCACCTTCCTCCCCATCCCATCCCTCTGGGTAATCCCAGTGCACCAGCCCTGAGCACCCTGTCTCATGCATCAAACCTGGACTGGCAATCTGTTTCACATATGATAATATACATGTTTCAATGCTATTCTCTCAGATCCCACCCTCGCCTTCTCCCAGAGTCCAAAAGACTGTTCTATACATCTGTGTCTCTTTTGCTGTCTTGCATATAAGGTTATCATTACCGTCTTTTTAAATTCCATATACATGCGTTAGTATACTGTATTGGTGTTTTACTTTCTGGCTTACTTCAATCTGTATAACAATAAGCTCCAGTTTCAGCCACCTCATTAGAACTGATTCAAATGTTTTCTTTTTAATGGCTGAGTAATATTTCATTGTGTATATGTACCACAGCTTTCTTATCCATTCATCTGCTGAAGGACATCTAGGTTGCTTCCATGTCCTGGCTATTATAAACAGTGCTGCAGTGAACATTGGGGTACACGTGTCTCTTTCAATTCTGGTTTCCTCAGTGTGTATGCCCAGAAGTGGAATTGCTGGATCATGTGGCAGTTCTGTTTCCAGTTTTTTAAAGAATCTCCACACTCTTCTCCATAGTGTCTGTACTAGTTTTCATTCCCACCAACAGTGTAACAGGGTTCCCTTCTCTCCACACCCTCTCCAGCTTTTATTGTTTGTAGATTTTTGGATAGCAGCCATTCTGATTGGCATGAGATGGAACCTCAAACCTCGAATAGCCAAAGCAATCTTGAGAAAGAAGAATGGAACTGGAGGAATCAACCTGCCTGACTTCAGGCTATACTACAAAGCTACAGTCATCAAGACAGTGTGGTACTGGCACAAAGACAGAAATATAGATCAGTGGAACAAAATAGAAAGCCCAGAGATAAATCTACGTACCTATGGACACCTCATCTTTGACAAAGGAGGCAAGAATATACAATGGAGAAAAGACAATCTCTTTAACAAATGGTGCTGGGAAAACTGGTCAACCACTTGTAAAAAAATGAAACTAGAGTACTTTCTAACACCATACACAGAAATAAACTCAAAATGGATTGAAGATCTAAACGTAAGACCAGAAACTATAAAACTCCTAGAGGAAAACATAGGCAAAACACTCTCCAACATAAATCACAGCAGGATCCTCTATGACACACCTCCCAGAGTAATGGAAATAAAAGCAAAAATAAACAAATGGGACCTAATTAAACTTAAAAGCTTTTGCACAACGAAGGAAACTATAAGCAAAGTGAAAAGACAGCCTTCAGAATGGTAGAAATTAATAGCAAACGAAGCAACTGACAAAAAATTAATCTAAAAAATATGCAAACAACTCCTGCAACTCAATTCCAGAAAAATAAATGACCCAATCAAAAAATGGACCAAAGAACCAAACAGACATTTCTCCAAAGAAGACATACAGATGGCTAATAACCACATGAAAAGATGCTCAACCTCAGTCATTATCAGAGAAATGCCCTCTTCCATTCTTAATGTTGACGTCCTCAAAGGAGTGGTAGCAAGATGGCAATAATTGTTGGAGTCACATCCAGACCCAGCAACATGCTTAGGAGGAATAAGAACTGTTACTGTCTCTGTCCTTTTCTGAGATCAAGGAAATCTTTCCAGAAACCCCTCAACTGACTATCTTGTATTATAGGTCATAATTGTGTTATAGGCCATCGTAGGTTACTCACAAGTCTGAAACCAATCACTGCCAAGCAGGGGTGGGACTACCATTACAATCCTACAGACAAATCAAGATCTACTCCTGGAACTGGTATTAGGATCATCTTCCTTTTAGTCATATGAGTGCCTGCATGTGTTCTTAGTCGCTCAGTTATGTCCAACTGTTTGCAACCCCATGTACTCTAGCCCACCAGGCTCTTCTGTCCATGGGATGTTCCAAGCAAGAATCCTGTAATGGGTTGCCCTTTACTTTTCATCCTCCAGGGGATCTTCTCCACCTAGGAATTGAATCCGTGTCTCCTGAGTCTCCTGAATTGACAGGCAGATTCTTTACTGTTGAGCCACCTGGGAAACACCCCACATAAGAGTAGATACCTGAATAAAATATGAGTTTCTGGGGAAGGAAGAAGAGACTAGTGATGCTGGGTTGGCAACAAATAATTTCCATTCTCTTCAAGTAGATTCATGTCTCATGTGGGAGATAAGGTTGTAAAGTTGACATGTAAAGATAAGAATCATGTATATTCAAAATTATCTTTGAAAATACCTTTCAGTTCAGTTCAGTTCAGTCGCTCAGTCATGTCCAACTCTTTGCAACCCCATGAATCACAGCACGTCAGTCCTCCCTGTCCATCACCAACTCCCAGAGTTCACTCAAACTCATGTCCATCGAGTCAATGATGCCATCCAGCCATCTCATTGTCGTCCCCGTCTCCTCCCACCCCCAATCCCTCCTAGCATCATACTATTTTCCAGTGAGTCAACTTGTCACATGAAGTGGCCAAAGTATTGGAGTTTCAGCTTTATGATATTTTGAAGAGTAACTTAACGTTCAGTAAATTCAGTATAGAAATTTTGCTAATATTCAATAGATTTCAGTTTATTTGGGTGAGGCCAGATGAAATTGTGAGTTTACATTTGTAGGCCAGAGTGATATTTTCTACTATGAAAGGAGCACAGGAAAGAAAGAAATAGCAGTCATGCGGCCTAAAAGAGTAAATCACTGTGCAAATGGAGTAGGATGGTAAGTGGAAGCACCCACCACTACAATGCAGTAGCCAGTTTATAAAATCAGAGTTATGCAAACGTGAAAGAGTACAACATAAGAATATTAATAAATTCTCACAAGATAGGCAGCTTTTGAAATCATGTATGTGTACACACATGCATTCTCAGTCATGTTCAACTCTTTGTGATGCCATGGACTGTAGCCCTCCAGGGTCCTCTGTCCATGGAATTTTCCAGGCAAGAATACTGGAGAGGGTTGCCATTTCCTCCTCCAGGGGATCTTCCTGACCCAGGAATCAACCCCAAGTTTCTGGCATCTCCTGCATTGGCAGGCGGATTCTTGACTACTAGTGCCATCTGGGAAGCCGTTTGAAACCACAGAAATACCAAGAAGAAAAAAAAAAAAAACACTTTTTAAAATATCTAAACAAATCACACAGTTTTAAAGCTTGAGGGTCAGTTATTTGGGAACCGTGTTTTTGTTACATGGTGCACCATGGTGATGCCACTTCAGACAGCAAAGAAATACTTTCCTTCCTTTGTCAGTTTTATGAAAAATTAATTTTGGATTATGAAAATTTTAAATTATAGGAGGCCCCCTGTTAGCAGGAAACAAGGGTTTGATCCTTGGTCCAGGTGGATCCCATATGCAACTTAAGTCCATGGCCACAACTACTGAGCCTGTTCTTTAGAGCCGGCAAGCCACAACTCCTGAAGCTCACATGCCTAGAGCCTATGCTTTGCAACAAGAGAGGCCACAAAATGAGAAGCCCATGCACTACAACTGGAGAGCAGGCCCCGCTCATCGCAACTAGAGAGAAGCCCCTGTAGCAGTGAAGAACCAGCATAGCCAAAAATAAATAAATTTAAACAATTTTTTCTCACTCTCTGGGGCCAGGGTGCTAAGTGTATCTATTTGAATTCACATAATATAAATGTCCATATAATGTAACTCCACTCAGTTTTATTTATGCTGGTATTTAAGTAGACCAGTAAGAATTGTCTCTTTATGTTACTAACACTACCCAACTCCAGCCTTAATTTGGGGGTGTTTGATTGAACCAAAAATTCATACTGTGAATACCCGTACTTAACAAAAGAAGGGGAACATTTGTATTCTGTCAGGTAGGGAAGCAACAAAATAGACAAAGTGTGGCAGAGTTGAGTTCACAAAATAAAGGCTGCTGTCAAGTTTTGAAGAGAGCCAGTGGGTAAAGGGTTAGTAGCCCAAACCAGACAAAGGTCAAGGAATAATCGTTTGTCAAGTGTCAGGAATAGACAGTACACGAACCAGAAACAAAAGTCTCCTTGGGAAAAGAGGAGCTAAATTCCAAGTATTAGACCCATACCAATGATTATGAGTATGACTCAATATGCTTAGGATTGTGCTTTCCAAAATATGTTCAATGGAACATCAGTTCCTTGATATGCTCTTTAGGAGGGGACTCTGTCATCAAGTGTGCAAAATGCTATTGACTTTACCCCTATTTTAGAGAATCTCAGTACCTATTATCCTATTAAAAGACATTCATATAGAAAAGACACCTTCTCACCTTACAAAGCACAAATGGTGACATCAAGTCAGACTTTCCCAAGTGTGTGCTGGGGAACAATTTCTGTGGGATATTAGCAGGTTTGGTGCCTAAATAAAATATTCCATGGTTAGGTATCTTGAAGTCATCTGACTTGATGTCACCATTTTTACTTCATACCTAGGCAGGAATTATAGGCCAGATAAGAGGATGTATAAGTCTAGTTCTAAAGTCATCAGTGGGTAGATACTGAGTCTTTTAGAGGTAGAAGAAGACTTATTGCAGATAAACTCAAAACTTGGTGGGGTTTTAACTGGAGTCAATTTAGGTTGAAATGCAGTCTGAAATAAGGTAATATTAATTATCATTAATGGCTTCCCTGGTGGCCCAGCGCTAAATAAAACCTGCCTACCAATGCAGGCAACTCAGGTTCAATCCGTTGGGAAGATCGTCTGCAGACAGAAATGGCAACCCACTGCAGTATTCTTTCCTGAAGAATCCCATGGTCAGAGGAGCCTGGCAGGCTACAGTCCATGAGGTCACAAAAGACATGACTCAACAACTTAACAACAAACAATTATCATTAACATGGATAATTTTTTAAATTATCAATAAGATTATCATTGTGGGAAGAATTTGAAAGACTCAGATTCAAATTCTGGCTCTGAAACATGATAATGATGTCATCTTGTATGACCTTTGCTTTGTGGCATTAGTTTTTTTAACAAACACACAAAAAGTTGAGTGGTCTGAGCATAACAGAAGTTTGATTCTTATTCCCATGAGACCCAAACAGATGTTTATGATTCATGGGTAGCTTTCATCAGAGAGGTTATTCAGAGCCCCAGACTCCTTCCATCTTTTGACTCTGTCAACTTCATCAGGTGGCTTACAGAGTCATTGTGCTCACAGAAATCAAATCAGTGGTTAAGAAAAAAGAGGAGAGCACATAGAGTGCTTTTAGTGCACATCAGGAGGGCTGACATTCTGATGGTTAGAACAGTTACATGGCCACACCTGGTTGGAAGGGAAGCTGGAATTGTAGTCTACCCAGAGATCCCAGGGACGGGGGAGCCTGGTGGGCTGCCGTCTATGGGATCGCACAGAGTCGGACACGACTGAAGCAACTTAGCAGCAGCAGCAGCAGCATGGATATAGAAAGAGTAAAAAAGCAGGTTGATGAACATCTATCAAGTTTCTGCTACAGCACTTAACATAAATCCTTCTGTGAAAGAGGTTCATTAGACCTACATAGATGATAAATAGATTTCAACACAAGTGCCAATCATCCAACAGACAGTCATTATCAGGGGCAGAAACTAAGAGCAATTCCAAGGTTGGCTCTGGACTCAATAGAAAATTACTTTACCAACAACTGGCAATGTGTGTCATGCAGAGGGCATAGGGAGCAGTGGGATAAGTGACATAAATTTACATCCTGTATAGAAAACACACTCCTGGGTGTTTCTCCTTTACTCTCACTCTACTGTCACACTCACAACACTTCTGACACCAGATGTGTGGGGTTTCCATACCTCAAGCAATTCTGTGACACCTACATGGTGCCCTACAAGGCAATTCAGTTCTGACACTGTCTTTAAGGAGTTAGCAGCAGAGCCCACAGGCAAAGGGTTCAATCCCACAAGGCTGCCTCCACTTCAGATACCAGTTCTGATCGCACGTTTCAAGCTGTCAACCAGTGTTCCCGTGACCCCTCCTTGCATTTGTTAGTTGCTAGTATGGGTCGCAGAACTTGGGGAAATGCTTACCGGTTTATGGTATAATAAAGGATAAGATGGGCTTCCTAGGTGGCGCTAGTGGTAAAGAACCCAACTGCCAATGCAGGAGACATAAGAGACATGGGTTCAATCCCTGGGTCGGGAAGATTCCCCTAGAGGAGGGTATGGCAACCCACTCCAGTATTCTTTTCCTGGAGAAGCCCATGAACAGATGAGCCTGGCAGGCTACAGTCCATACAGTCACAAAGATTTGGATATGACTGAAGTGACTGATGGCTGGAAGAAGCACAAGCTGGAATCAAGATTGACGGGAGAAATATCAATAACCTCAGATATGCAGATGACACCACCCTTATGGCAGAAAGTGAAGAGGAACTCAAAGGCCTTTTGATGAAAGTGAAAGAGGAGAGTGAAAAGGTTGGCTTGAAGCTCAACATTCAGAAAACGAAGATCATGGCATCTGGTCCCATCACTTCATGGGAAATAGATGAGGAAACAGTGGAAACAGTGTCAGACTTCATTTTTTTGGGCTCCAGAATCACTGCAGATGCTGACTGTAGCCAGGAAATTAAAAGACGCTTACTCCTTGGAAGGAAAGTTATGACCAGCCTAGATAGCATATTAAAAAGCAGAGACATTACTTTGCCAACAAAGGTCCGTCTAGTCAAGGCTATGGTTTTTCCAGTGGTCGTGTATGGATGTGAGAGTTGGACTGTGAAGAAAGCTGATCGCCGAAGAATTGATGCTTTTGAACTGTGGTGCTGGAGAAGACTCTTGAGAGTCCCTTGGACTGCAAGGAGATCCAACCAGTCCATTCTAAAGGAGATCAATCCTGGGTGTTCGTTGGAAGGACTGATGCTAAAGCTGAAACTGCAGTACTTTGGCCACCTCATGCGACGAGTTGCCTGACTGGAAAAGAGTCTGATGCTGGGAGGGATTGGGGGTGGGGGGAGACGGGGACGACAGAGAATGAGATGGCTGGATGGCATCACCGACTCGATGGACATGAGTTTGAGTGAACTCCGGGAGTTGGTGATGGACAGGGAGTCCTGGCGTGCTGTGATTCATGGGGTCGCAAAGAGTCAGACACGACTGAGCGACTGAACTGAACTGAAGTGACTGAGCACATACACACACACACAAACACACACAGGATATAATATACACACACCAGATAAAGAAGTACACAAGGGAGGTCCAGAAGGGTCCCATGAGCAGGACCGTCTCTCCCTGAGGAGTTGGGATGTACACCTCCAGGAAGGATGTGTTCACCAGAAGCCCCCTGAACCACATACTATTGAGAGTTTTATGGAGGCTTCAACATGTAGGCATGATCGATCATGAACTCAAATATAGCCCCTCTCCCTTCCTAGAGGATAAGGAGTGGGGCTGAAAGTTCTAGGCTTATAATCACAGCTTGGTCTTTCTAGTGACCAACCCCCATCCTGAAGCCAACCAGGAGCCCACCAAGAGTTGCTTCATTAGAACAAAGACACTTCTGTCAGCCAGGAAATTCCAAGGGATTTAGGAGCTTTGGAACAGAGCTCCTAAGCTATATATAACTCAGAACTATATATATAGTTTTATACCCCTAAGAAGCTCTCTGAGTCCTTTCCAGCATCTTATATTTGGAGTCAAATTGGCCAGGAGTCAAACTTCATATATTAAACTCAGTTCTACCACTTATTAGCTGTATGACCTTGGATAAATTACTTAAACTGTCTGCTCACTTATCAATAGAATGAGGAAAATAATACCAACCCAAAAGGTTGAAGATGGCTCAAACATATGAAGAGCTTCATATAACATTTAGCAAATAATGTCCATTCCTATGTACCTAATATTATAATTAAGAATTCCATTCTTTAATTTAGATATTGTATTCTCCAAAGCAAAGGGCATAAATATAAAAGCATAACTTAAGTGAATGCAACCCTATGTTACCAGGACAGATGGGAGTTGGGGTGGCTTAAATAAATAAAATATCTGACTCACCCTCAAATAATTGGTCAGAATTTTAGCATCCTTCCCTGTTCACCATCTAAAAGAATGTTAATGACCACGAAGAAATTAATAGTTTGCGACTGTAGAAATGTGATGTCCAGTGACCATAATTACATAGCATTCAGTATCCCATTAAAGGAAACAATCCGACTCATCCAAAAAGAAAACAAGTGAACAGACTTTTTCATTGCATGGAATTTATACGTGCAAGGGCTGTATTGTTAGGATCCTTGGGTAACAAACAGTAATATAATGTGTTTAAAGGCTCTTTTACAAAAGATACAGAAAGATTATTCCATATAGCTGTTTGTTATATCAACTCTATAAAAGATAAGAACATAATACAGTGTTCTGTAAGTAATTGAGGTAGGCTTGGGGTCATAAACCCAGTCACCTTATGTTCACTTGGGCTTCCCTGGTGGCTCAGACAGTAAAGAATCTGCCTGCAATGCAGGAGACCTGGGTTTGATCCCTGGGCCAGGAAGATCTCCTGGAGAAGGGAATGGCTACCCACTCCAGCATTCTTGCCTGAAGAATCCCATGGACAGAGGATCCTGGAAGAGTTGGACACAACTGAGTGACTAACACTTTCACTACTTTACTGTGTTCACTTAAGAGGAGAGGTCATGATTATTCTAACTAAGCAATAGCCATGCAGTTAACAACGTGAAATGTCTGCTTTTGCATCTGAAACACTATGGAGTTATTTATCCTTAAACTTGCAGAAAATGCAGTCCGGATAGGTAACACTTTATAAGTAGAACAAAAAAGGAAAAGGGAAAGAAAACATGGCAGAAAGGAAAAGAAAAGAACTGTGATGATGAAAAACTATCAGGTTTCCAGTTCAGACTTTTGTTTTAAAATATCAATTCCAGAAACTGAGCTTGCGGATAAAATAGTAATCATCATCTTAAAATAGCAAGCAGTAACCAGTTACAAAATTCATAATATTGTGTCTTTTGTATCATAGACATCTGTTCTGTTCTGTTCTGTTCAGTCGCTCAGTCGTGTCCGACTCTTTGCGACCCCGTGGACTGTAGCCTACCAGGCTTCTCCGTCCATGGGATTCTCCAGGCAAGAATCCTGGAGTGGGTTACCGTTTCCTTCTCCAGGGGATCTTCCCGACCCAGGGATCGAACCCGGGTCTCCCTCATTGGAGGCAGACGCGTTAACCTCTGAGCCACCAGGGAAGCCCTATCATAGACATAGTTATTTGTAATTCAGTTATGTAACTGATGCTGTCCATATAAATCTGTTAAGGCAGTTTAATAAACAGCAGTCAAGTACTGATTACAAATATCCATCTAACTATTACAATGCCACAGAGTATCACAAATATCAAATCTTGAGATGTCCTCTCAGGAAGAAAAAAATATATGTGTGTGTGTACATGTATGTGTATGTATACATATATGTGTGTGATGTATGAATGTACTTCATAAAATAATGTACATATATATACATAAAAATGAGTACTCATACGCTGTCATTTAAGGTAACTGGTACACTCAGCCATTAAAAAGAATGCATTTGAATCAGTTCTAATGAGGTGGATGAAACTAGAGCCTATTATACAAAGTGAAGTAAGCCAGAAAGAAAAACACCAATACAGTATACTAACGCATATATATGGAATTTAGAAAGATGGTAACCTTAACCCTGTATACGAGACAGCAAAAGAGACACAGATGTATAGAACAGTCTTTGGGACTCTGTGGGAGAGGGTGAGGGTGGGATGATTTGGGAGAATGGCATTGAAACGTGTATGTTGTCATATGTGAAACGAATCGCCAGTTCAGGGTCGACGCATGTTACAGGATGCTCGGGACTGGTGTGTGGGGATGACCCAGAGGGAGGATAAAGGGAGGAGGGAGGTGGGAGAGGGGTTTAGGAAGGAGAACTCATGTACACCCGGGGTGGATTCATGTCAATGTATGGCAAAACCAACCAATATAATATTGTAAAATAATTAGCCTCCAATAAAAAATAAATAAAAAATTAAAAAATGTCGGAAAAAAAAGCTAGGCATTTAAACTTGACATCTCAAAGTTGTTATATATTTAAAAAAATAAAATAAATAAAAATTTTAAAAAATTATGGGCATTTCTTTCAGAAAACTTGAATTCACAAATATTTTATTTATATTTTCTCCATTCCCAGTCTATTCAGTCGAAGAAGTATTTACAAATATGTATTGGATGCCTCTGTTTGCTGGGCACTGTGCTAGGAAATGAGGATGCTATAGACTCTGCCCTCACGAAGCATAACACTTTACGAAGTTTATTCAAATGAGAAATTTTGAAAGAAATCGATACATAAGGCTTTGTTGGACTAGTGACTTGAAGTCAACTAACAGTCCTCATAAATATAAATGGTTGTACTGATATATATGGTGCAGAGAGCATCAACTCACGTGTATGATCAAAACCAGGGCGAGTCATGTTGCCTCATGACAATATTATGATCATTTTTAAGGATGCTTAAGACTTAGGATCTTTTGTCGACACAAGCCTAACAATCTTATTTCTTTAGATGAGGAAATGAAAAATGGAGACTATGGAACATTTCAATTCATGAAAAACTTAGAAGCTTTAGCATGGCCTATTATTTAACTTTCTCCTGGAGCTGCTAAAAAATTCAATTAATGCAAATAGTAAGTCATGAAATGTCAAAGAAGCAGTGAACAAAAGTGTAGAGAAAGTCTGGAGTCTACAGTTGCCAGGCATTTCTGTGAACAAATTGCAGATGTGTATTGCAGATGTGTATAGCATCCACACTAAGAAGAGAATCTTCAACTTTATATGTGTAGGTCCCTTTCTGTGCCAGCATTCCAGCTTTGTGTTCTGCCTGCCCTCTGAGAGTGGTGTTTTCACTTGTGGTATTGGCCTAAACTTGTGGCTCTCAGGCTGAGATTGACAAGAGACCTTCAGGTTGGCCAAGAGTTGGTCCAGAACACAAGACTCAGGTGTTTTGGTGACTGAGTGTAGTTTGGATCTGCTATTAAGGAGAGAAGATGGGAATGAGAATCAGATGACTGTATATGATGAATAAATATATGGATCTGAAATTTACAGGTTATAGATGAGAGCAACAGAAAAACTGAGAGGCTACTATCACTGTGGCCAATTAAGAGAAGAAACAGCAAAGGAAAACCCTCTTTTGGCTTTGTAAGGAGGTAAGGAAGGCCAGTGTACATCAACAAGGGAAAAAACCAGTGGAGCTGCACAGGTGGGAATCGCCACAGTCCATCTGACCTCTTCACTAATAATGGTCAGGTGACTTGGTAGGTAGCTATCATCTAAGGGAGGCACTGCTACATTCAATGTAATGCCATCTAATTTTTGCTATTTATAATTATGATCTTTTTAAGTGATGGCTCTTCTGTCTGCCAAGTACCTTGGGAGAGATTAAATTCCAGTTTGGGAGTGAAAACAAGGAGAGCTAAATTGTTTTGCCTAATTGAGGGGAAAATTTCTGATATTCTTTGACTGGGAGAAGGGCAAGGAGCAAAGAAGAGAAAAAAGAAAGAGAAAACTAGACAGTGTGAGGCTCTGGTTTGACCTGAGAAGTTGCAATGTAGGTCTGTAACTCATTTGCTATCTAACTTATTTTGTGGACCCCCGTGAGTTTCTACTACCCCAACATAGTTCTGGATTGAACAACTGTTTTAACTGATGTGTGCTTTTTACTGGAGAGTTGTTTTATAAATCAACATAGTCCAGGCACTTTTTGGAAGATTTAGCATGAAAAGAGTTAGGAACTTGATGGTTTCTTCAGGTTAGTTCTTGTGCAGAAAATTGGAGTCTGCCGTGTGTATGGAAAACCTCACATCTATTTGAGAACCTTATTTTGAATCCAGACAGAATTCCTCAAATAAAGCAAGCTCAACTTACTGTTTCCATGATACCTCCAACCAAGTCAGTATGTTGAGAGAGCTGGAAATTGGGAAAAGGATTTCTCTGTGGGACTGAACAGTTTCGAAGTCTCTTTAAGTTAAGTCTTGACTGCAGCCTGAAGTGAAGCCTGTCAACACCCGGGGTTGTAAGCCAGAGCTCAAAATGATGTGCTCTGCTCTGCTTCCCAGACAAGAGCCTGGTTTTCATCATTCTGGAGGCATCTCAAAAACCTTTGCAAATTGAGAATAGTCTTGTAAAACTGTGTAACTCTCAGACAGCTTGTGAGCCTCAGGTCCTGGGAGACAATAAAGACTTGTTGAGCTGGATGAGAGCTTGACAAGTCTTCCTTCTGATCCATTTTTAGCTGGGACTGAAGCACTGTCCCAAAGAGATGGAAACTTTGCTTTGCCCAGAGCTCTCTCAGAAAAGATTTCACCATTTTTCTCACCATCAAGAATTCTTTCTCAGATCAATCTAAATGTCTCATGGGCTAAAGAATTGATATGCCCTGTTTGCAGAGCCTGCTGCTTTCTCTAGATTAGAAGCTCTATCCTTTAGTGCAAATACATGCCACTGTCTATCCCACACACCTTCCGTCAGCTGATCCCTCTTATCTTCATCAAGGTTGAAGATAAGAGATAGACACTAACATCGCAGCCTAGCAGGAATGTATATTTGGTGCTCAGGAAATAAGGACAACTGAAACAGTCTTCCTTAATGCAGCTCCAAGATGCCTTTCCCTTGTCCCAAAATAAACAGAATGAATGCTTCAGCAATGGTCACCCACTTAGCAGGCAAGGCAAAGCAGTGGCTAGTCAGCAAATCGTTCATCCCTAAGACAGCCTAGGTATCTGTGACCACTGCCCTTTAAATCATACAAAATGAATGAGCTCTCTAGTTGCCAAATCTGGAAGCCTTAGAAAAACGTATGTGAACTCTTGGTAATTAGAATGATCAGAAACTTCTTATGAAGACTCTGTCCCATGCCTATAACATCAGGAATATTTGACTACCTAGTATCAGAGGCATTGCCAGTAAGACATGGAAATTTTGTCAAGTTCTCTTCCCAAAGAGGTTCAAGTATTCTTGGTAACAGTTTTACCCTGGTCTCTGGGGAATATGCATCTGCTTTGAGTGATGCCCTGTAACACAGACCTTGATTTCCAAGGTTACACTTCAAAGGATCCACTGTTCTTTTTGTGAAAGATTAAAATAAAAAAAGTGGTTAAAGAACAACTGTGCTCCAGCTGAGATATTTAATTTAGAAAATATGCGATAAGCTCTGCAAATGTGCCATTTCTCTTCCATGGTTTAGCAGTTATCTCTTTTTTATATCACAATGGCATTAAAATGATATCATGCATAGGAATTTTGCCACAAATGAGTTTAGATTAACCCAAATTTGGTGAATGTATTGTATAATTGTATAATTCATGATTTGGCTTTTATTATCATGAATGGTCATAAATAGCCAGTATTATTATCCAGCATGGTTTGGTTACATGGTTACATGGACTTTGCAATCACACAGACCTAGTTTCAAATTATAACTCTATACTTAGGGTTAGGTTGAACTATATTATATTGCTGCCTTTGTAATTTAAAATGGTCAAATAACAGCAAACATTTTCATGTGATTCAGCCTAATAGCTCTGTGACCATGAGTAAGTTTCTCAGTCTCTCTGAGTTTCACTTATTTGTACTATAAAGTTAATAGTATCTCCTAGAAAGGTAATAAGGGTTGAAACCAGTGAATCCTAAAGGAAATAAACCCTGAATATTCATTGAAAGGACTTATGCTGAAGCTGAAGCTCCAATATTTAGGCCACCTGATGCAAAGAGCCGACACTGGAAAAGACCCTGATGCTGGGAAAGATTGAGGGCAGGAGAAGTGGGAGGCAGAGGATGAGGTGGTTAGATAACATTGCTGATTCAATGGACGTGAATTTGGGCAGTCTCCTGGAGACAGTGAAGAACAGGGAAGCCTGGCGTGCTGCAGTCAATGGGGTCACAAAGAGTCAGATATAACTTAGCAGCTGAACAGCAACAACAAGTATATCTGAAACTCCTAGTCCCAGACCTTGCTTAATGGAGACACACAATAAATGCTGTCTTTATAGTTGTTCTCACATAATTATTTTATGATTTTAGTCTATCGGCTATACAAACTTTTTTTTTTTTTTAAGAAAGAGAAAAGTGAAGGAAAATGCCAATAGTGCAAGTTTAGTGTTATTCTCTTCTGTTAAAAATCATAACAGTTACACATTAGAGTAGTTAAACAATATCTCATTTCTCAAATAAGGTGTTAAACTCAGAAAACATTAAGTTAAATGTGATTCTTTCTTTTTACGGAATCTCCAATCACTTTTTGAATAATCCCCCCCCCAAATTTATACTCCAGCATATCAGAGAAGAGTTAGATACTGTAAAGTAAGTCATCAGCAAATCCAAGGCCTAAGACTAATTCAAGAGCAGTTTTCCAAGTCTGACTGCAGAATCTCACCACAGGGTATCGCTTCATTGTTTTTCATAAATACTTTAAAACAGTTAGCATTTTTAACTCTGTCCAGAATCACCAATCCATCATTTTGCCCAGATGTGACATTACTGAGTTGATTTAGCCTAAAGAATCCTTTGGTTTATTAACAGTGACTTTCCTGTTATTAAGTGAGCTGAGAAGGCTTTGATATGACCTTTAAGATCATATGTGGGCCCTGCTATTTTTAATAATCATTGCCCCTACAGACTTCATATATGTGCTCATTTAGATAATGAGAAGAATCTACATGTACTGTATAAGACTTTGAATTCCCTGCATAATATGAATGAATATTAAACATCAGAATCTGAAAAGAATCTATTGAAATTCCATTAATATTTATAACTGATCTGTGGGACTAAGGGAATTCTTCAATATAAAATATTCCAAATTCATGTTTGTAAGAATGAAGCATCCTTGAATTTAAAAATAGAGTTTTCCTCACTGAAATAGATTTCTATTATATACATACCTAGTGAATTCTTTTTGTTGATATTCTATATCCTTACATTATTTAATAGATTCAGGAAAGGTATTTTAGAACCTTGAGCTCAATTGAACCTAATCCACTCTTTTTTATTACAAATAGCATGCCTATTTGTTCCCTTTTCCACCATCTATATTCCTAATATTGGTTTCTCAAGAGTATCTAACAATATCATAAAGACTTTAATCTATTTGATTTAAGAATTTTGGGTAAAATATTCAGATTCAATATTTTTTTTGTCAAGATATAATAAGAAGAATAATTTCACTGGTCTTAATAGTAAAGGAGATAAGAATGTCCACAGTAAACCAGTAAATTTCATCTATGGAAAGGACCAGAAATATTCTGACACAATCATAAATAAAAACTTCACCTGATTAGTCTCAGCTGTTCAAAGTCGACATTTTATAATGTCAAGGCAAAACCTTCTCTTTAATGTGCCAAATGAACTTGAGCAAATATTAGGTCAAACCCTCCAGCCCAGATACTTATTTCATCTGTTCATGGTATCCTTTTGAATAGTTACAAATCTAAAGCTGAACTGAATTATGCAGCTCACTATGGTGATAAAGTGGTATCCTTAGACCAGACCAGCATGCTGGCGCAAAGGAAAAACCTTGCCCAACTCCAGGAAAAGAGTCCAATCATAATACCACTTAACACACAAAATTTCATATAGGGCATGATGCTGAGTAGGCCAGAATAACAATGTATAATAAGGAATGACTGCTTATTGCTGGGGAGTATTGGGAAAATGGGACATTTTCATTGACTGTCATCATAGAAAATCAGGGCTTTCTTACATGCTGCAGAGGAACTCCAGGAAGGTCTGGAACACCAAGTGCAAGTTAGGACAAATCGCCTGCTCTGGGGACCTCGGTAGGTCCAATTAAAGGACTATTGAAATGCTTCCTTTTTTTTTTTTTTTTTCCTTTTGGCAGTGCCAATAAAAGTTGCAACAGGCTGAAAATCTCCTTGTGACTAAGGATAAATAGATGTTTTCATAAAACTTGGGAGGTCTTAACCAAAGAAAAAACTTCTCCCAAACAGATTCTGAAATGTATGCAGTCCACTCAATGTGACCCCATTTACTAATGGGCAGAATCTATGGAATTTTTAAAGGAACTGATGCAAGGATCACAGAGGAAAGATTATTCCAGCCCTGGAAAGCAAGTAGAATTCAGAATATGATTGACAAAAGTTACTTTACTCCTTTAAAAAAAAAAAATCTATGTGTGTTATAATCAAACTTAGCATGTGAAGCACTGGCTCTTGATTGCCTGCCTTCGAAATTCAGAACTTGTTCATCCTTTAATCTTCTCTGTTTCCGCAAGTGGAGCCATCAATGTCTTAGCCCCTTTAGCCTCAAATCAGGAATTATCCTTGCTTTTTAATTCTCTTTCGTTGAACTCACTTCTGTTCACCACTGCAGTCACAAACCATGCACCATCTTGTTTTGTTTTGTTGTTTTTTTTCCGCCTTGTTTTAACTGGTCTCTCCATACTGCTCCTTTCCAGTTCATTCGTCACATAGCTAGAATGATCTTATTCAAACACATCTGGTTTTGCCCTTCACTTTCCTACGCAGAATGATGTACTGCTTTCCCTCTGCACATAGGATTAAACCTCAGATCCTTAACATGACCTACAAGGTCCTGAATGAGCTTGTTCAGGGGTCACACACCTTGTGTAAAGGGCAGATAGTGCATACTTTAGACTCTGTGAGCCATACGGTCTCTTGTTGCAACTACTTAGCTCTGCTGTGTCACACAGGGCTTCCATGGTAGCTCAGATGGTAAAGAATCTGCCTGCAGTGCAGGAGACCCAGATTCGATCCCTGGGTCAGAAAAATACCCTGGAGAAGGAAATAGCAACCCACTCCAGTATTCTTGCCTGGGAAATCCCATGGACAGAGAAGCCTGGCAGGGTACAGTCCATGGGATCACAGAGCTGGACATGACTGAGTGACTAACATTCACACAAGACATAGACATTATATAAAGAAATGAAGATAACTGTGGACCAGTAAAACTTTATTTACTAACACACATGGAAGCCAGATTAGTTTGCCAACCCCTGATGTAGCACACGCTGATTTCACTGGCTCCTCCCTCCGTATCTTACTTAGCTCTCCAGTCACACATTTTTTTTTGTTCCTGCCATGGTTTTTCCCACTGAAAACCATTGTCCATTTTGTTCTCTCTGCCTAGAATGTCTTAGCTTAAATATCACTTTCACAAAGGTCATTCCTGAATCCCTAATTTGATTAGGTTTTTCTGATTATGTGCTGTGATGTGCTTAGTCGCTCAGTCATGTCTGACTCTTTGTGACTTTGCTGCAGTGGGTTGCCATTTCCTTCCCCAGGGGATCTTCCCAACACAGGGATCAAACCTGTATCTCCTGTTTGGCAGGGGGATTTTTTTTTTCTACCACTGATCCACCTGGGAAGCCTTATAATTTTATAGGAGAGTGTATTTAAGTCTTCTATAACTTCCTGGATCTTTAAATATTTGTAGAATGACACAAAGCAGAGTAGTTGTCACCAAAAAGCACTCAATCTAGAATCAGTGCTTAACCACTGGCTTTTCCCCAGTCAGTTCATTTACATTCTCTCAAAACAGCTTCCTCATCTGTAAAATGGAGTTATTAATTCCTTCCTCATAATAATATTAAGAGAATCAGAAGATAAAATCTATTTGGAAAAGATCTATCAATCAAAATCATGGAACTCCTATTATACTCTTTTTGTAAAACTTTATGGGGCTTCCCAGGTGGCTCAGTGGTAAAGAATATGCCTGCCAGTGAAGGAGACGAAGGTTTGATACCTGGGTTGGGAATATCCCCTGGAGGAAGAAATGGAACCCACTCAAGAATTCTTGTCTGGAAAATCCCACGGACAGAGGAGCCTAGTGGGCTACAATCCATGGGATCGCAAAGAGTCAGTCACAACTTAGCAACTGAGGACACACATGTAACACTTTATATTTTTTTCATTTGATTTTTATTTTATGTTGGAGAATAGTTGATTTACAATGTTAGTTTCAGGTGTACGGCAAAGTGATTCAGTTATACATATACATATTTCCATTCTTTTTCAGGTTCTTTTCTCATACAGGTTATTATAGAATATTGAGTAGAGTTCCCTGTGCTATACAGTAGGTCCTTGTTGATTATCTATTTTATATGTGGCAGTGTAACACTTTATATTTTATTTTGCAGTAACTAAGCATTGATTTGTGTAATCATTTGTTTGGTGTCTCTCTCACCTTCACATTGTAAGATCCATGATTGATGAAACTGAATTTATTTTGCTCCTCTGTGTATCTCCCGCATGTGGCTCAGTGCTTAACATAATTTCTCAAATACATGTTAAATGAATAATTAATTAATGAACTCTAATCAAAACCTGAGAGGGGAAAACAGAAGATACCAGTTTGGGCTCAGAACTGAAATAAGAGATGAAATGCTTTAAGTTCATTGATTTCCAAGGTATGTCATTTTAAAAGCTCTACACTTGAAATGAGGGATGTGTAATTCATAGATATACCTCAGAATGTCAGTGCTACAAAGGCATTTGTGGTTGACACACTGTGACTTTTACACAAAGCTGCATGCAGATTGGGCTTCTCTACTTCATCATGTAGATGTGCTATCTCAAGCATGAGCCGCTAAGGTCAACATAGAGGTGAGAAAGAAATGGAAGACATGCCATAGCTTTTAATAGCCTTGGACTAGTTGGGATGCACTTCACTTCCCATCATGTCCTCTGATCAAAACTAGTTACATGGTCCAGCTTAACTGCCATGAGGATTGGTAATTTCAGGTAGCATGTGAACCATTTGGTGAAAATTAACTATCTCTGCCAGACAGTATAAAAAATAGTGCAAATATATTTCCTAATATTAAACAAAACTGGCTATACAAAGGTACTATAAACCACACATATTGGTGTGTCATGCTGCTACTGCTGCTAAGTCACTTCAGTCGTGTCTGACTCTGTGTGACCCCATAGACAGAAGCCCACCAGGCTCCCCTGTCCTTGGGATTCTCCCGTCAAGAACACTGGAGTGGGTTGCCATTTCCTTCTCCAATGTGTGAAAGTGAAAAGTGAAAGTGAAGTCACTCAGTCGTGTCTGACCCTTAGCGACCCCACGGACTGCAGCCTACCAGGCTCCTCCATCCATGGGATTTTCTAGGCAAGAGTACTGGAGAGGCTTGCCATTGCCTTCTCCAATTGGTGTGTCATAGGTGATATATTTTATCAATTTGAAAAAGCTTTTCTTAAATTGTAATTAATCTCTTTTATGTTAATATCTCACTTGGTAGTAACCATTACCAAGTAACCACTTGGATGTCTTCTTCAGACACTTTTCTACAAAGACTTTTTAATGTTTCAGTTCAGTTCAGTTCAGTTTAATGTTTAGGAGAGGAAAATGCTCATTTTGTAATAATTTCATCTATGACCATGATTTTTCTATATACTCTGTAAATTTGGGCAGAATTCATTTTAAAAGAATTCTATGTTCATTTCTTCTTAAAAGTGAAATGTTATAATAAAAGTTGACTGTAAGGAAATGAACTTCATGAGAAAAGAAATATCTTATATTCTTTGCTCTCCAAATTATGAGTCTCCATAAGTTATTCATCAGTCATGCATTCAATGAATATTTATTGCATTTCAGTGATGAGCCAGACATCGTTCTAAGTGTTCAGGTAAATAAGACAGCTTTTCTACTGCTTACATTTGACAGAGAATATTTAAACATCTTACAGCATAATGATAAAAAGTTAGAATTCCTTATCAGCAAAATTTCAACAGTATTTAATCTGATATTCTCTTGTGTCCTTGTTATTTTATTTCTGCAAATATTTGTGAAACTGAAGTATTGGTATCTCTGTAGGACACTGTCTTTTCATGTAGTCAGTATTCCTAGTCAGGTCTTTAGTAATTCTTGAGTTATACTTACAGGAATATAAAAATGTACCTTGTTTTAAAGGGACAGTAATAAGCTCTGAAGCCATATCTGCTCCACTGAAGAAGATAGAAACGGTTCTCTATTTTGAAATCAGTCTCCTGGGGTCTCTCCTCCTTATGTATACAGGCATACCTCTCTTTATTGCATTTCACTTTAATGTGCTTAGCAGATACTTTATTCTTTACAAAATGAAGGTTTGTGACAACCCCATGTCAAGCCAGTCTCTCAGTGCTGTTTTTCAGTATCATTTGCTCACTTTGTTTCTGTGTGTCACATTTTGGTAATTCTCATAACATTTCAAACTTTTAAATTATTATTATATTTTTTATGACGATCTGTGATCAGTGATCTCTGATGTTACTATTGACATTGTTTAGGGGCATCATAAACTGTGCCCATATGACAGCAAACTTAATCCGTAAATGTTCTCTGTGTCCTGATTGCTCCACCCAATGGCCATTCCTCAATGTCTGTCCCTCTCTCCAGGCCTCCCTATCCTCTGAGACACAGCCATATTGAAATCAGGCCAGTTAATAACCCTACAGTGGCCTCTAAGTATATAAGTGAAAGAAGAGTCACATATCTCTCACTTTAAATCAAAAGCTAGAACTGATTAAGCTTAAGGAGGAAGGAATGCCAAAAGTCAGGAGAAGCCAACACCTAGGCCTCTTGTGCCAAAGTCGGCCAAGTTATGAATGCAAAGGAGAATTTCTTGAAGGAAATTTAAAGGGCTACTTCGGCAAATAAAAATGATAAGAAAATGAAACAACTTTGTTACTGATAATGGAGAAAGTTTTAGTGGTCTGGATAGAAGTACAAGCCAGCCACAATGTTCCCATCGGCCAAAGCGTAACTCAGATCATGGCCCTTACTCTTCAGTTTTGTGGAGGCTGAGTGGTGAGGAAGCTGCTGAAGAAAAGTTTGAAGCTAGCAGAGGTTGGTGATTTATGAGGTTTAAGGAAAGACGCCATCTCTGTAACTCAAACACACAAGGTAAAGCAGCAAGTGCTGATACAGAAGCTACAGCAAGTCATCCAGAAGATCTAGCTGTGATAATGAATGAAAGTGTCTACACTAAACAACACATCTTCAGGGTAGAAGAAACAGCCTACTTTTGGAGGAAGATGCCATCTAGGACTTTAATAGCTACAGAGGAGAAGTCAATGCCTGACTTTAAAGCTTCAAAGGATAGGCTGACTCTCTTGTTAGGGGCTAATCCAGCTGGTGACCTGAAGATGAAGCCAATGCTCATTTACTATTCTGAAAATCCTAGGGTCCTTAGCAATAATGCTAAATCTATTCTGCCTGTGCTCTATAAATGGAACAACAAAGGTTGGGTGACAGCACATCTGTTGATAATATGGTTCACTGAATATCTTAAACACACCTTTGTGGCTCAGCTGGTAAAGAATCCACCTGCAATGTGGGAGACCTGGGTTTGATCTCTGGGTTGGGACGATCCCCTGGAGAAGGGAAAGGCTACCCACTCCAGTGTTCTGGCCTGAAGAATTTCATGGACTGTATAGTCCATGGAGTCGCAAATAGTCAGACACGACTGAGCAGCTTTCACTTTCTTTCACACTGATACCTAATGCTCAGAAAAAAAGATTCCTTTGCTCATTGACATGGAGAAGGCAATGGCAAGCCACTCCAGTACTCTTGCCTAGAAAATCCCATGGGTGGAGGAGCCTGGTAGGCTGCAGTCCGTGGGGTCGCTAAGGGTCGGACACAACTAAGCGACTTCACTTTCACTTTTCACTTTCACACATTGGAGAAGGAAATGGCAACCCACTCCAGTGTTCTTGCCTGGAGAATCCCAGGGACGGGGGAGCCTGGTGGGCTTCCGTCTATGGGGTCACACAGAGTCGGACACGACTGAAGTGACTTAGCAGCAGCAGCAGCTCATTGACATTGTATCTAGTCACTCAAGAGCGCTAATGGAGATGTGTAATGAGATCAATGTTTTCATGCCTGCCAACACAACATTCATTCTGCAGCCCATAGATCAAGAAGTAATTTTGACTTTCAAGTTTTATTATGAAAGCAATAATTTTGTAAGGCTACAGCTGCCATAGATAGTATTCCTCCAATGGATCCATACAAAGTAAGTTGAAAACCTTCTGGAAAGGATCTGTGATTCTAGATGCCATTAAGAACATAATTCATGGAAAGAGGTCAAAGTGTCAACATCAGTAGGAATTTGAAAGAAGTTGATTCCAAACTTAGTGGATGACTTTGTGGGTTTCAATATTTCAGTGGAGGAAATAACTGCAGATGTGGTAGAAATAGTGAAAGAACTGGAATTAAAAGTGGAGGTGGTAGAATTAAAACTGAATTGCTGCAATCTCATGATAAAACTTTAACAGATGAGGAGTTGCTTCTTAGCGATGAGCAAAGAAAATAGTTCCCTGAGATAGAATCTACTCTTGGTGAAGGTGCTGTGAAGATTGTTGAAATTACAACAGAGAATTTAGAATATTACATGGGGCTTCCCCAGTGGCTCAGTGGTAAAGAATCTGCTTGTGATGCAGTATCCACAGGAGACACAGGTTCTATCCCTGGGTCAGGAAGATCCCCTGGAAAAGGGCCTGGCAACCAGTATTCTTGCCTGGAGAATCCCATGGGCAGAAGAGCCAGGCAGTCCACAGTCCATGGGGTCGCAAAGAGTCAGACATGACTGAAGCGACTTAGTGTGTAGTAGTATAAGCTTAGTTGATAAAGCAGCAGCAGGGTTTAGGAGGAATGACTCTAATTCTGAAAGTCGTACTGTAGGTAAAATGCTATCAAGCAGCCTTTGCATGCTATGGAGAAATTATTCATGAAAGGAAGACTCAATTGATGTGGCAAACTTTATTGTTGTCTTATTTTAAGAAATTGCCACAGCCACCTCAAACTTTAACAACCACTGCCCTGATCAGTCAGCAGCCATCACCATCAAGACAAGACCCTCCACCAGCAAAAAGTTTACACTGGTTGAAGACTTAGGTGATGGTTAGCAATTTTTAGTAATGTGGTTCAGTTCAGTCAGTTCAGTTTAGTCGAGTAATGTGGTATTTTTTAAAAATTAAGATATATACATTTTTTTAGACATAATGCTATTGCATACTTAATAGACCACAGTATGAGAAATATAATTTTTATATGCACTGGGAGAGCGAAAAAGTCATGTGACTTGCTTTTTTTTTTTTGATATTTGCTTTATTGTGGTAGTCTGGAACCAAACCCACAATAACGCTGATCTGGGTCTGTATAGTTTAACTTATGGTACTGCTCTAGTGAAATCTGTCTCACGCTTCCACCACTGTCACCACCAGCCCATCACTGAGAACCCTGGGGATGAAAGAACCTTGGAAGTCTAGTTCTCTTACCATCACTCACATGACAAATGATATTCATACTCACAATATACATCATGAAGATAGCTCAAGTTATTGTGAATCTCAAGAGGCTTAGCGTTCTCACACTCAGATCACATATATCGAAATACACATACTCAACAGTAATGTTATTTTCAGAATGAACTTGAATCCAGCCTAATATATCTTTAGAAAGCGAAGTATTCTCAATCCTGGTTAGAGTTAACAATTTAACTCTTGTTAGTTGCACATGATTTTCCACAGAGTTGTGACATTTGTGAATTATTTATCTGTTTCCATGTGTGAATTGAGTATCTGTGGTATGTCAAGAACTGTTCTAGTTAGTAGCAGAGCAGAATCCAGACCAAGGAATTCTTAAACAATGTAGTATGTTTTCTTACCATACTATAAAATAGTTCGCTGCATTTAAACTCAAAAGTGGGATGGAAATTAAAACCCTAAAATCTAGGGCAAACTCAAAGCTCAGATAAAGGAAAGTATCTTCATCACATTGGTCCTATGCATTCTTAGTTTTAGTCTCTTCTTTTGAGGGCCAGGGATTTCTGCCTTAGTGACAGCATGGAGTGATTAGGGAAAGAATGAGCTTTACTTTTCAAATTGTCACCAATATCTGGATTTCCATTTTATAGTCATGGAAAACTAAAATTGAAAGGAATCTGAAGATACTAAACTTTTCTAACCCCTTTACTTCACATATAAAGAAACTGAGGCACAGAAGGAGGATTTTATTTTTGTTTTTCATAATTATTGAGTAAGTTTTCAAAAGAAACTGGTAAAATCTAACCTTTCTTATATACTGGAGATACCAAGTAAGATTAAGGGCAGACAAGAGGAGAAGAGAAGAAAGAAATGAAATCCATTTGTCAGAACAAGCATACCTGTGCCAGGCTTCATACTAGATACTTCATATGTTTAGGTTAGTTTAGGTTACAAATAGGGCTTCCCAGGTGGCTCAGTGGTAAAGAATCTGCCTGCCAAGCAGGAGACATGGTTTGATCCCTGGGTCAGAAAGATCCCCTGGAGAAGGAAATGGCAACCCACTCCAGTACTTTTGCCAGGATAATCCCATGGACAGAGGAGCCTGGCGGGCTGCAGTCCTATGGGGTTGCAAAAGAGTTGGACATAACTTAGTGACTAAACAGCAACAGGTTACAAATAACATAAAACCTGATTTGGATGTCTCAAGACCCCTCGTCCCTAGAAAAAAAGAGGAGGAAGAATTTATTGGTATTGTTCCTGAAAATTCCAGGAGTAAAGCTTCAGCCGTGTCCAGATTGATCCATGAACATCATGAAGACTTAGTGTCTGTCCATTTCTTGACTCGGCCTTTTGCTAGATTGGATTCATTTGTAGTACCAATCATTTTAATGCCAAGTTTTACGAAGAAAGAACCTATTTCCCCATAAGCTCAACACTAGTCTAGGAATTGAATCTCATTGACCTGATTGGCCTGCCTTGAGTTGATGCATTGCTAAACAAATCACTTAGTTAGGAAAGGATTAATTGATCAGTTACTCAGGTCACCTTTATCAGGGATGAAAGTAGTGGGGAGGGTTGATCCTCTAAAATAAAATTAGCTACTGTTGCCAGTGGACACTGAACAGGTAATGTCTGTTACACAGATATTCACTCATATAACCTTTATAACTAGCTTGGAGGTCAATATACTATAGTATGCCTTTTCTCTAAGGGGTACTGGATTGTTTGAATCTATTAAGTAGATCTCTAGGCAGAATATCTTCACCACTTGTGAACTTGTTTGAGCCCCTTCATAAGACTCAAAGCCAATTCAGTTGGAAAAAAAATATTAAAATGAATATCTGTAGGCAATGTATTTTTTTTTCTGCCTATAACTAGGAGTTATAGTTAACTGTCTATCCCCCCAGGCTCAGCCCAGCCTGTCATCCCTAATGCTTTCCACCTCTCACCCTATTTATTCTGAAACCTTATCCACTTTGAGGATTTGGTGCAACACCTTGATGCTTATACTACTCCATTCTCAGGACTCGAGGATGCGCCTCTAATCAGCAGAAAATTATCCCCAGTAGTTCAGCCCTGTCCCTGTTCCCACCCTCCTGACCCCATCCCAAAGCCTCTGGCATTCAGTCCTCATAGGTATTGAGGAAATAGACAACATGTTTATTAAAGTAGTTTGGATTACTGGTGAATGTTATCATTTACTGCTCAACTGGCTGCAGATGGCAAACACACTTTCTGTGAACAATTTTCCATTGTTTACTAGTAGATTATTTCCTGAATTTGTATACATTTATTTATACTGGAGCTATGGGGGAGAATCTTCTGAAATTGGAAGTATGAACTTTTGGGTAATGCTCATGTTATTTTCAATTCATCGTGTGGGATTTTACACACTTGCTTATATTTAACTAAATGCCTATCAGAATGGTATCTTATACAAAATTGTTTAGAGGATGTCCCTGTGTCTTTTTAAACATAAGAAATCCAAACATATGTAGCCTGGGATAACAAGAATTGCAAACATACATGTGTAGTCATTTTAAAACTTTCCTTCCTAGTTTCTATTTAAAGTGGCAAATGCATACATTCGTAGATATATTAGTAGTCACAGGCCTTATAATAGGCAAGTCAAAGACCAAAAGAAGAGAAGAAACTAATAAGTCTTTTAGTTTTTTTTTTAAGCTACTACTTCCAATTCAATAATTGGGAAGCCCCTCCTACAGATATAGTTGGAGGCAATGAGATTGCCCAGAACATGAGTAGGGCTCTTTTAAGTGAATTTTGGCTTCTGTAACACACACACACACACACACACACACACACACACACACATACATATACATCCAATCCCATCACTTCATGGCAAATAGATGGGGAAACAACGGGAAACAGTGACAGACTTTATTTTCTTGTGCTACAAAATCACTGCAGATGGTGACTGCAGCCATGAAATTAAAACGTGCTTGCTCCTTGGAAGGAAAGCTATGACAAACCTGCTGCTGCTGCTAAGTCTCTTCAGTCCTGTCCGACTCTGTGCAACCCCATAGACAATAGCGCACCAGGCTCCCCCGTCCCTGGGATTCTCCAGGCAAGAACACTGGAGTGGGTTGCCATTTCCTTCTCCAGTGCATGAAAGTGAAAAGTGAAAGTAAAGTCGCTCAGTTGTGTCCAACTCCTAGCAACCCCATGAACCGAAGCCTACCAGGCTCCTCCGTCCATGGGATTTTCCAGGCAAGAGTACTGGAGTGATGACAAACCAAGACAGCCTATTAAGAAGCAGAGATATTACTTTGCTGACAGAGGTCCGTATAGTCATGCTATGGTTTTTCCAGTAGTCATGTGTGGATGTGAGAGACCATGAAGAAGGCTGAGCTGTGCAGTATTGATGCTTTTGAACTGTGGTGATGGAGAAGACTCTTGGGAGTCCCTTGGATAGCCAGGAGATCCAACCAGTCCAGCCTAAAGGAAATCAGCCCTGAATATTCACTGAAGGGACTGATGCTGAAGTTGAAGCTCCAATACTTTGGCCACCTGCTGAGAAGAACCAACTCATTGGAAGAGACCCTGATGTGGGGAAAGATTGAAGGCAGGAGAAGGGGTTGACAGAGGATGAGATGGTTGGATGACATCACCGACTCAATGGACCTGAATTTGAGCAAGCTCCGGGAGGTGGTGAAGGGCAGGGAAACCTGGTATGCTGCAGTCCATGGGGTTGCAGAGAGTCGGACACAACTGAGAGACTGAACTGTATAACTGTTTGTATGTATACATGCTAAGTCGCTTCAGTCCTGTCTGAAGTCCACCAGGCTCCTCTGTCCATGGGGATTCTCCAGACAGGAATACTGGAGTGGGTTGCCATTTCCTCCTGCAGGGGATCTTCCCAACCCAGGGATCAAACCTGCATCTCTTGCAACTCCTGCATTGGCGGGCGGGTTCTTTACCACTGGACCACCTGGGAGGCCCATACAGATACTGGTGGTAAAGAACCTGCCTGCCGATGCAGGAGATGCAAGCAACACAGGTTCGAGCCCTAGGTCAGGAAGATCCCCTAGAGGAGGAAATGGCAACCCACTCCAGTATTCCTGTCTGGAGAATCCCCATGGACAGAGGAGCCTGGCAAGCTACAGTCCATGGGGTCACAAGGAGTTGGACACGACTGAGTGAGTGAACACAACACAACTTATATGTAAGAATTGTTTGAGATGCTTATTAAAAAGCAAAGAAAGCCTGCAGGTGGTCCCTCTGAATAGTGAGGTCTAGTTCCTGATCCTGAGCCAGCAGCAAATACACACAACAGCAGACACCCTGCTGAGGAAGTGGAATGCCAAGTGGCAGAGGGTTCGATGCATTTGTGTTGGCTTTGCTGGGAAGATGAGGAAGGAGAGAGAGACAACAGGCGCACCTGTATCTCCCTCTCTGTCCCCCTTCCCTCCCCACTCTTCTTCCTTCCTTTTCCCCTATGCTTTCATCATCAAGAGTGAGTTACTTTCTTGTTGTTGGACTTACTAATGTGATTGGCTTACTCCCTGTTACATTTGCTGCTGGGCTCCAGAGCAATATGAAAGAGCTAAATTGTAATAAGAGCTCTCATGGCTAGAGGACAAGGATAGTTAAGCCAATATTGGGAGGGAGAGGGAAACTTACCACCAGTGCCACTGCCAGGAGGAAGGAGGAAGGAGATCTGACCACCCACCCCTCAAACTGTGTGGCTGTCAACACCTGGTCCCTTTTCTCTCTTCCGAGGAATCTGTTTCCTAAAGTTAATTTTCACACAGTCAAGACCATACCAGTTAGAGATAATGGCTCTCTAATCGTTTGGCCTAGGTGCCATCTCCCCACTGAGATGTAAGCTTCGGAGAGGCCACAATGGTACCAAACTGCACTAAGCACCCACATGCTCATTTGATTGAATCAGTAATTAGAGAAACGTTCATTGATTTTTTTTTATCCTTGTGGTCTGCAGCTATAGTGTCTGCCACTCCTTAAGTTTCTTTAGTCTAGACTTCCCTGTCAGAGATAGAATCTGGAACTGGCCTTAGGGGAACCCAACTCCTGCCCCTTCCCTGATAGATATCCCTAACAGCAAAGTTTAACAGATGAAAAAGGTCTCTGAAATATTTGCCTCAGTAAGTCAGAGCTTGCAGTATGAGTGAAGAGTGTAGTGTATTCATGTAATTTTGGAGAAAGGTAGTCAGAAATGGTGACAAATTTGGGTCAGAATTGGGATGGGAATATTCTAAGTTAAAACTATCCATATATCCAATTTTCTAGGGCAATATAAAAATGCATTCTTCCTCCATTGTTCTGTTAAATTTGTTGTCCTGCACTAAATATTTACTATGTTTTAGGATTTTTTTTTTTTTCCAGAGAGATCTATTCTGATTCACTGACTATTATAGTCAACGAGTACCAGGCTGATTTGATTGCTGTGTCTTTATAATACATTTAAATATATGGCAAAGTAAGTCTCCATTCAATGATTTTTTTTTCAAAAACATGTTTTAATATTCTCATTCCCTTATTTATTCTTTAGTATTATTTTAAATTAAAAAAAAACTTGTAGAATTAATTTACAGTTTTGTTTCTTTACTAGTTACTGTTGGTATGTAGGGAAATCAATTTAATATCAAAATTTTTTAAATTAATTTGATGAATTTTATGTTGACTTACTATTTTAAAACTTTATTTTCCTTCTTCACTAATATTTATAAATCTTATTTTTATTTTTTATCTTAGTGTATTACACTAGCAATGTTAAATAACATTGGTATTACTAAGCATCCTTGGTTTATGCTAATTTTACCATGAAATATGTATTATTTCATAGTAAAGAGTCGGACACAACAGAGCAACTGAACTGAACTGAACTGAACTGAAAGTATGATATAGACCAACAGCTTAAGAAAGCTATTCTATCTTATTTTGAAAAAGTCAGTTTTTTCATGTTGTATATCTTTTCCATGGTTTTATATTAAAATGTTACTGGATGCCTTTTAAATGCATATTGAGATTATCATGTTTCTTTTCATTGTCCCTGTTTATATGAAAGAACATACCTGTTAACACTCGTAGAAGAATGATCTGTAGTTTGGGGTGTGTTTATATGTGTCAATGTGATGTATGTATCTGTAATCAACATCAAACTAGCTTGACAATTTTAAATTACTCACAAGTAAAACAGTTTGGTCCTGAAGTACTTTTTTTGTTTTGTTTTGAATATTTATTGATTGTGTTTTCAATTTCATTTAGTTTATACATTTTAGTTTATACTGATTTATTTTATAATGAGTTAATTTCAGTAAGTTTTTTCCCAAGAAAAATTAGCCTGTTTCTTTTAGATTTGAAAGTTTTTTCACATGGATGGATATACTTTTATGACTTTAAAGAACTTATTTTCTGTTTCCTATCTGGTAGAGGAAGACATTGGGGATGCTTGCCTATTTTTGAGTGGAGTGGAAAAAAAGAAATAAAATGTCTCCTCTGAGATGCCAAACCACATATCCACCCTCAGGCAGATTTGATGCCAGAATTCATTCTGCTAGTATGTTTTAAAAACCCAGTTAAAGTAGCCATATGCAGTATTGCCTCCAAGGTACCTGGCAGAAATGAAAGTAAATCTCTAAAGGAATAATCTTTAAACTTGGGCCTTAAAGAATTTCTAACCCCAACCCTAATGTATTTGATTTTAAGCTACATATGCTGCTGCTGAGTCGCTTCAGTTGTGTCTGACTCTTTGCAACCCTGTGGAAGCCTGCCAGGCTCCTCTGTCCATGGGATTTTCCAGGCAAGAATACTGGAGTGAGCTGCTATGCCCTCCTCCAGGGGATCTTCCTGACCCAGGGATTGAACCCATATCTCAGGTCTCCTGCATTGGCAGGCAGGTTCTTTTCCACTAGTGCCACCTGGGAAGCCCTAAGCTACATATAGTTAGATGTTATTTTCTGGATGCGATATGACAACCTTTGTCTTTAATTAAACAGTATTTAGCCTGCTATTATCTGTTATTATGACTGATATTACCATGGATCTGAGGTGGCAAAAATATTTATTTCAGCACAAATTTCAGTGTCTCTTTGGGGAACAGGTGACTTCTGTAGCCTTTAATTGCAGGTATTTAATGTGCTGTGCTTAGTTGCTCAGTCGTATCTGATTCTTTGCGACCCCATGGACTGTAAACTGCCAGGCTTCTCTCTCCATGGGGATTCTCCAGGCAAGAATGCTGCAGTGGGTTACTATGTCCTCCTCCAGGGGTTCTTTCCAATCCAGGAATCAAACCCAGGTCTCCAACATTGCAGGTGGATTCTTTACCACCTGAGCCACCAGGGAAGCCCAAGTATACTAGGGTGGGTAGCCTATCCCTTCTCCAGGGGGTCTTCCTGACCCAGGAATTGAACCTGCATCGCAGGTGGAATCTATACATCTGAGAGGCTTGTCAATCTCAGTGTTATATTAATAGTATGTGATGATGCTGCTGTTCTTACTATTATCAGCTTTCAGTGACTTGACTCCCCACCCAAAAATGTAAACTAAAAGAAATGTATCCACTTCACACTCATTAGGATGACTATTTAAAAAATAAAATAAAATACCAAGTGTTTGGCAAGGATGTGGAGAAATTAGAACCTTTGTGCATTGCTGGTAGGAATGAAAAAATGGTGCAGGCACTATGGAAAATGATATGGTGACTGAGCAATAACTTAAACATGAAATTATCATATGAATCAGCACTTTCACTTGTATCCCCAAGAAGTGAGAGCAGAGACTTAAACAGGTAAATTGTACATCCACGTTCCTAGCAGCATTACAGTATCTAAAAGGTGAAGGAATCAACAAATATGGTATAAACTCACCATGGAATATTATGTGGATTTAAAAAAGAAGGAAATTCTGACACCTGTTGCAACATGGATGAAGCCTGAAGACATCATCTTAGGTGAAATTAGCCTTTTACAAAAGGACACATTGTATAATTCCACTATGTGAAGTACCTAGAGTGGTCAAATTCATAGGAAGAGAAATAGAATGGTGGTTGGACTTCCCCGATAGCTCAGTTGGTAAAGAATCTGCCTGCGATGCAGGAGACCCTAGTTTGATTCCTGGGTTGGGAAGATCCACTGGAGAAGGGATAGGCTACCCACTCCAGTAGGGCTTGCCTTGTGGCTCAGCTGGTAAAGAATTTACCTGCAATGTGGGAGACCTGGGTTCAATCCCTGGGTTGGGAAGATCCCCTGAGAAGGAAAAGGCTACACACTTCTGTATTGAGACTTGGAGAATTCCATGAACTGTATAGTCCATGGGGTCGCAAGAGTCAGACACGACTAAGCGACTTTCACTTGGCAGGGTCTCGGGCAAGTGGGGAGTAGGGAGTCAGGAATTAGTGTTCAATGCCTATGGAGTTTCAATTTGGGAAGATAAAAAAGTTTTAGTGATCAATGGTGGTGATGTTTACAGAACAATGTAAATGTACTTATTGCCAGAGAACTATACACTTAAGATAGGCTTAAAAGGTAAATTTTTTATTATATACATTTTACCACAATAAAACAAAGCCAAAACACTGCTGTGCCTATACCCAGGAATAGTCCACCACTGTTCCTGGGGTTTAATATAAGAATTAGTCAATACTTTGAGAGAAGTCAATTCTGTTATCCTTTCTAAAGCTGTTCTTACCATAGCTCAGAGGTCAAAACAAAAATATTTTCTAGGGGTGCCTTATGTTTGTATAGCACTTTGTCTTTGAAGAAGACTTTTATGTATCCAAATCCATTTAATCCTCATGACAGCCTTATAAGGTAAGTAGTATTACTCCCTTCTAATTGATGGAAGAAACTGGAGCCTAAGAGATTAAATTGTCCAAGACCACCAGGCTATTAAGGATGCAAAGGTTCAAATAATTGTCTTCTGACTGAAGTCATTGATCTCCCAACATACAGAAATAGTTGTCAACTTACTATGAACTTTACATTTAAAATGCCAAAAGCAAAGTGGTATGCTTGTTAAACTGAATAAAGAAAAGAAAAAGAAAGATAACATCATTACCTTCTCAGTGACCAAGGAATAATGATTACACTGAATTTACGCTCTGAATCCTATTAACATATTTGTGGTTTTTTATGATACTCGAGTTCCAGACGTTGGTCACGTTTAAACTCTGGTTGGCTGTTTGTATTTTTGCACTTTATCGTCTGAAAATACCCTTGAATTTAGGGTACGAAGGCCTCTTTCTTAAAAGTCATTGTCTGAGGTTGCAGGTATTCAAATTTTAATTGAAATTCTCAAAAATTTTTGTCTGAGTCCAATAAAAACAAGTAGTCAGGTTGTTCTCTCATTGTTATGCAAGAACTGTTTCATTTTTAGTCTTAAATTTCCTTTTTTATTGCTCTCCTTGGAGTGGATGGCTAATGTAAATGGGAGAAACCTGGCAATGCACCATCACTACCCTTAACAATTTTATGAGCTCCCCACTAGAACAAATGTCTGGGTCAATGCAACCTCACGCACACAGCTCAAGTTCCTCTCCCTTTGAAGCCTGCCATAGATAAGCCAACTCAGAACCTCAACTCTCTTGCTTCCGAATGCTGACCCAGTAGCTTTCTCTGCCTCTAGGAATATTTGGTACCTCACGGAAGGCGGGTGTCATTGCCAAAATCTTTCTGTGTATAAGCCTTCCTGAATATATTAAACTGAAACATAGGTAACACCCCCGAGACAATATGCAATAGGTTTCTCAATGTTGGTTGTATTTAGTGAAAGAATTTTGAGATTTTGCACTCCTGTGTGGTATCAGTAAAGTTGACCCCAATAGGTTAAGCATTGCATGTTCAAAGAGAGGGTCCCCTCTATCCTCTTTCAACTTGTTCCAGCTGCTGTGAGGTGAAACTGGACAATCTTCTTTCCATTGCATTTACAGCACAGATTCTGAAGTCAGCTCTCCCAGTCTCATATATCTTGAAATGTTTGGAAGCATGCCACTTTATAGCGCTCACAGCATTTTGGGTCTCTCTTCTCTTCCATTTTGCTGTAAAATTCATAAGCCAGAGTGTAATGGGAAAATGAAGTACTTTAACAACAACAACAAAATAATAGCTCACATCTTCATTTGAGCAACATCAGGCAAACTTTCCGCTTGGATATATCTAACTAATTGCTTTTATTCCCATAACTTACATTTATTAAGCACCTCTTCTGTACCAGAAACAGTGCTAAACACTTCACATACATTATGCCGTTTAATCCAGGCCCCAGAGCAGCATAGTAGATACTAACTTATTCTCATTCTACATAGAGACACACAAAGAGGCTGAGTGCATACAAAGCAAGAAATTGTCTTGCTCTGTGTAAAATTACTTTTTCTGTGAAATATTTTACAAACCTATCTCAAAGAGATTGTTATCTTTTATAACAACTCTAAAAAGAGCTTTATACTACCAGTTGAAAGAATTTTCAGAATCAGTCTTCCCAACCCCCATCAATAATTTATACATTTTAGTATATTCTTTCAGCAGAGGGGAGCACCAACTTTCACATTATTATTTCATATGTTTCTTATCTATGTTGTTTTCTCTCAGCTTTTCTCTTCTGCATGATTTAAACAAATAATAATAGCAGGAAATCCTGGTTAACATTCCTTCCAAGGCTGTATTCTCTGATGCCTCAGCCAGTTTGTTTTCAGTGTCAAACTATTCGATTTCCTGTATTCTACTAAAGAGTGAAAGATGTGAAGCACTTATTGTTTGTCACTGTGAAAATATAGCAAAAAAAGTTCAGTGGTAGACAAAAATGAGAAGTAGCTCCATGTTAAGAATAAAGCAGACATTATTTTTAATGCTGCCTAAAAGATGAAGAACATTATGAAGTCAAGCTTGTTTTTAGAAAGAAGCTTGGATTTTTTAAAAAACATTTTACTCTGGTATTTATATAATTTCAACAAGGCATTTTGCAATCCATTTAACATAAAATTAAGAAGATGAACATCTACTTTGTTCTCAGAATTTAAAGTGAGTAAAGGTTATGTATGGGCTTCCCTGGTGACTCAGGTCAGTCAGGAAGATCCCCTGGAGAAAGGAATGGCAACCCACTCCAGTATTCTTGCTTGGGAAATCCCATGGACAGAGGAGCCTAGTGGGCTACTGTCCATGAGATTGCAAAGAGTCAGACACAACTGAGCAACTAACACTTTTTCAGACTATATATAAGAAATGGTTCTGGGCTTCCCTGGTGGCTCAGTGGTAAATAATCCACCTGCCAATGCAGAAGACAAGGGTTCCATTCCTGATCTGGGTTGATCCTACATGCAGCGGAGCAACTAAGTCCTTGCCTGTGCTCTAGAGCACAGGAGCTGCAGCTACTGAAGCCCGTGTACCCTAGAGCTCAGTGCTCTGCAACGAGAAGCCCGCACACCGTAACTAGAGGGTAGTCCCATCTCAAAGCACTAGAGGAAAGCCTGTGCAGCAGCAAAGACCCAGCACAGCCAATAAATAAATAAGTAAAATTTTAAAAAAATAAATGGTTCTTGCCCTGATGAGCTTATGTTTTAGTGGATGAGAAAGATACAAATAAATTTAATTACACCCAAGGAAGTATATATTAGGTCCTTTTGCTTTCCTTCAGGTTCTTTAACAAGACCTGAAAATTTATTCTCTAAAATACATCTTGAAACCAACACAACATTGTGAAGCAATTATCCCCCAATTAAAAAAAAATAAAATACGCCTTTAATCTGTCCTCCTCTTCAGTGAAATCTGATTTTGAGTTTCAGAACTAGTCTGATTTTATGCTTCAAAGTTTAGATTCTGTTTTCCTTTCATTTATTGTCTGATTATTGTGATCAATTCTTAAATCTGGATTGAACGGCTGAGAGACACTTCCATGTTACTCACTTCAAGATACATCTTTATGTTCCTCTTCTACTAGAGTCATCAGAAATTGGACCTTCCCTTGTGATTCACACCACTGTCCCATTTGGAGTTACACACTTGGAACACAGCATTGAGGATGTGCAGGAGTTAATCTTCCAGCAGCTAGAAAGCATTGTGCCTGGTTTGCCTCAGCCAGTTGCTGCCAAATGCCAGAAGTGGAGACATTCCCAGGTAATCAGCCCAGCGGTATGAGCACAGTTTCCTTAATCAGAGCTGACTTTACTTTTTCTCATCTTTTGCCACTCCAGTACTCCTGCCTGGATAATCCCATGGGCAGAGGAGCCTCGTGGGCTGCAGTCCATGGGGTCGCTGAGAGTCGGACACGACTGAGCGCCTTCACTTTCACTTTTCACTTTCATGCATTGGAGAAGGAAATGGCAACTCACTCTAGTGTTCTTGCCTGGAGAATCCCAGGGACAGGGGAGCCTGGTGGGCTGCTGTCTATGGGGTCGCACAGAGTCAGACATGACTGAAGCGACTTAGCAGCAGCAGTAAAAGAAATTAACGTGGGATCTATGGAGCAAATATGCATTTGCCTAATGGAGAAGTTCACATGCAAGTTTTTATTATCCTGTTATTTCTCAGTAAGAGACATAAATAATTTTCCCCAATGTTATGTTCAAATTCTAGCATCTAGGCTTATGTAACCTGAAAATCTGGGGTTTCTTATGCAGGCAAGGCAGGTTATATATCAAAATGCAGCTGTTTCTCTGAGGTTTTTCTAAATCAGTACTGTGGTTATATAGAAACCACTATAACCTCCCAAATTTTTTGCAATATGTCAAATTAACCTTGTAAGTATATTTTGCTACCACAATTTTCATTTTTATTAAGTTCCCACTTTGGTTTTGACTGCTGCCAGTAGAGCTGTTTGGGAGAGAGCAATGAATACCTGAATAGATCAGGTATGAATGATGAATGAAAGATGAATAGATCAGCTAGTTGAGCTGTTTTTTCAGGAGTAGATAAACTTGCTGATGGGTCTACTAGTTCAAACTTAAAAAACTCTTTACGCTAAGTAAATGCTGACTTTTCTGAAAATCCTCTGTATATTCCAGCAGAAGTTTCTGAGTATTCATAGAAAAAGTATTGATCTGTAAACTCAGTTGTGAAGTCGTTTGAGGACAGTGGAGCAGAGGGAAAAGGAAGCAGTGACTTGTCTATTTTTTCCTAAGATTTCATAGCACATTGATTACCTGATTTATCAGCACTATTTGTTACTAGAGCTGTGAACCCTTTAGAAAAAGTGGTTGGAGAGAAATCGCAACAGATTTTGTATATTTTAAAGGACTTTCCAAAATCAGAGGAAATGGTAAATTACTTCCTAAAATATTGCAGCAGTTCTATGTGTTTACCCATATCTTCTCAAGTTAAATTATACAGTGAACCTTTCAGGAAAATATTTACTTAAACACATCATGGTCACTTTAGAAGACTTCTTCCTTTTAAAACAACTTTTTCAAATCTCAATAGCCAATGTCTTTAAATAATATTTAACTTAATCTTAGGTTGGTCTGAAAAATAAAACACAGAAATAATTCTGTTGATATAATTTGAAGCTAGATATTTTACATAGCAAGTGAAGTGAAGTGAAAGTTGCTCAGTCCTGTCCGACTCTTTACAACACCATGGACTATACAGTCCATGGAATTCTCCAGGTCAGAATGCTGGAGTGGATAGCCTTTCCCTTCTCCAGGGGATCTTCCCAACCAAAGGATCAAACCGAGGTCTCCTGCATTGCAGGTGGATTCTTTACCAGCTGAGCCACAAAAGGGGAGCCTTACTTCTGCCGTCATAACCTTCCTTCCCCCAGAATTCTTTGGTAGATTCCTTTATGAGGCAGTATTGCCTGCCCCTCTAATAAAACCTCTGGGGAGAGCACCAGCCCTTTAAGGCTCAATCCACTTTCTGGAAGTGACTGCTTTCTGAAAGAGGTAAGGGAGTATTTTGTGTAGAGTCCATTTTATGTTTTCTTGATGTGGCTCTCCAGGCCTTCTGCTGCCTCTAATGTCTTATATTCACAGTGGCAGGGGGTGGGGGGAAAGGGGGGTGAGGCAGTGAAAGATGGTTGTTCATTTAATCATTTGTTTACTCATTTATTCCATGAGCATATAACAAATGCCTAGGTCACATCTAATACTCTGTCCATGGAATCCTAGAGACTAATCTTTGATGAAAGCCTTCTCCTAAGACACTAAATCAGATTTTTTGCCTTGAGTAGGATAGCACTGCTTTCTGGAGGGTGCTGCTATTAAGGAAGGAGGCAGATGAAGAAAGAAGGTGTGTTTGAAAGACTTGCAGGGCTGCTCTGTGCCTCCCATTTGGGGTTTGAATAAAACACATGAGTAGGTGGTTCAGACAAACACAGCAAAGCAATGGCAGATTTTTCGTGATTCTCAGTTCCTCCCCTTTGCAGCTATTTGCCTTCCATCATTTAAATGTTTATCCAGTTAATATACCTCGATGCCTGAGCTGTGATA